>NC_135425.1:7070196-7172696 GCF_051991245.1 Festucalex cinctus | reverse complement strand
TGTATGAGCCTTTGGGGATGATTTTAAATGTGATTTTTAGTAGATTTATTTTGATATAAACCGGAATAATGACATTTGAAAGTATGTCACACAGAAGTGATGTCATCTAGCAGCAGCCAATAGAAAATCACCTTCGGATGACGTCGCTCCCATGGTGTTTTTTAAATATTGCGCACAAGTAATACACATTTTTTAATACTAACACTGAAACTAATAAACTAAAACTAAGCATTTTTTTTTCAAAGAACTAAACTAATAAAAACTAACAGAACCACCCTGAAAACTAATAAAAACTAACTAAAATTAAAAATTCCAAAATTATAATAACCCTACTGCCATATTACAAATAAATTGGTTTATATACTGTAGCAATTTTCTAAATATGCAAAAGCACAAATAAATTATTTGTACAATTTTTAGGACTAAACACAATTTCTCTTCGTAACATTATGTGGCCCTTGCGTCCTTCTGATTTTCTGGATGTGGCCCTCAAATGAAAAAGTTTGCACACCTCTGGCTTAAAGGGATACAAGAGTCAAGACTTGTGAAAAACTAACCAGCTATTCTGTGAAATGGTTCATGTCAACTCTTACCTGAAAAACTAGGGGTGTGAATTGCCTAGTACCTGACGACTCGATCCGTCTCACGATTCATAGGTCACGATTCGATTCGATACCGATTAATCCCGATATGAATTTACAAGTCGATTGTTGTGATTTTTTTTTACTCAATTTAGAAAATACCATTCAGTAAACGTGTACATGTACACTGTAAGATGTGTATGAAAATGTATTATTTATTGATCTCAAACTTCAGTGTTATAACTGTGAGCCACTGTATTTAACAAACAGGTTGTAACCTTTTTCATGTTAGAAAAGCATTGAAATAAAGTAGTAAGGCTTAATGTTCCATTAATATAACATTCTTCCACGCTTAAGGTGTGAAAGTTAGACGTTTTGTTGATGATTTTTCCATCAAAAATGGATGTTAAAAAAATCGATTCGGCTGCCTATTGAATCGATTCGAGAATTGTGTGCTGTAGTATCGCGATATATTGCTGAATCGATTTTTTTTAACACCCCTAAAACTGTCAAACTTTGTGGGCGTGTTTGCGCTGGTATATCATCAGCACAATATCATTATTGAATATGACTTTTAACGTGGAGTAAGCGACAGGTGCCATAGATGGAGCAATTTTCGGTGCTGCCAATGGACGCAGCAGTGCATTCTTCAGTGAATTTGGCCCAGAATTCTTAAAAATGCATGCATTCATTCATTTGACAGCTGGACAAAAGAAAACCGATACCACCACCACGGACGTACCTGCACAGAAGACACCTGGAACTAAACTGCAAACGATTACACTGCGGACTTTGTTATTCTTTTTTATATCCTCCACAGCCTCCGACATCTGAAAGAAAGTTTGAATGCAACACATTTATCATGAAATACATGATAGACATATTCAAACATAGTTGCCCTCTTCTCAAATTATATATCTATTTTTGTTAGGGCTGGGTTTAAAATATCGATAAATCAATATCGTATCGATATGCCTTTTCATGTCTCAGTATCGATATAACAGCTGTACCTGGCAGTTCACATCACCCCCTGTTTTTTTCCTTTTCTTTTCACTCACAAACACGCAGACAAATTAATGAACAAATTAATTAATTAATGTGATGTGTATTGCGCACAAGTCTGAAGGCAAACGCAGGAGCGGAGCTCCGCCGTAACGTCTCTGCGTGAGCCTGACGCAGAAGTATACTGAGAGGCCTTTACACGGTCTCCCGGTCTTCGAGAGTGCGGCGTGGCTAACGCTAGCAAAGGTAAGTGCAAGCACACCATGAAACAACAAACTTGAGCTATATTTAGTGCCGGGGGAAACATTGTGACATGCACCAGATCTGAGTCAGTTGACAGGCTAGTTTTTCTTGCAAGGAATTTGAGTTTAATTGCAATACAAGGTGCTGCTGATTATTTTTAAGCTGTTGATCTTGAAGTTCTGTTATATACAAATGTTATTGTGAGTTGAGTTGTATTTTTACACATGTGGTAGAATACTGGATGTGTGGTTTACAATACCAGTTTACAATTGTTAGAACTACTTACTTGTGGCATTTAAGTTATGCAAAAGCTATGAGTATTTTTTTTTGCACAAGATATATATGTGACATTTAAGTTGAGCAAAAGCTACGAGTAGTATTTTTGCTCAAGCTATGTATGTAGCATTTAAGTTGAAAAAAGGCTATGAGTAGCTTTTTTTGCACAAGCTTTGTGGCATTTAGGTTATACAAAAGCCATAACTAGTATTTTTTTGTGTAAGCTATGTATGGCATTTAAGTTGAGCAAAAGCTGTGAGTAGCTTTTTTTTTTTTTTGCACCATCTATGTGGCATTTCAGTTATGCAAAGATATGAGCTGTCAAACGATTAAAGTTTTTAATCAGATTAATCACATCTTAGAATTTTGATCAATCATGATTAATCACTGACTTAAAAAGGCTTCCCGATAGTGTGATTAATCTGTGGTAATACAATGATTAATGCGATAATTTTTTGTGATTGATTAATTAGTTAACGCTTTGACTTTGACAGCACTAGTTAAAACTGATTAAAAATTAGTGTACGTTATTGTCTGAACATTTTGCACAAGATTGTTTTTTGAATAAATCAAACCTTGTTTAAAATTCTTTTTTAACTTTTGATTAAAATCGATTAAAATCATAATCGTCCAGAATGACAGGAAAGAAAAAAAAAAAAAAAAAAAAATCAAGATTTTATTTTTTGGCCATATCGCCCAGCCCTAGCTGTAAGGTTGACAAACACAGGAATTTACAGACATTTGATAAATACAAGAGGTAAATACAGAGGTACATACCATTTTCACCAGATTTTTGCTTATAGCATTTTTGGCTTTTGGTCGGTTTATCCCAACAACCACTATACCTGAAACACAAGGTTAAATCATGACGGAATGGAGGGCTGCTCGATTATGAAGAAAATATTAATCACAATTAATTTGGCAATAATTGCAATCACGAGGAGGACAATCAAAAACAAAGTCCGACTTGACCACCAGCAGGCTGGCATGGCCAATTTAGAGCGCCTCATTATTGTCTGTGTGCACGTCATGCAGAGAAAGGTGGGAGTGCGAGTAAGTCGGGTTTCTTTTTTTTTTTTTTTTCCAAGTCAAGACTTGAGAGCTCATGTATGGTCAGGTGCTTTGCATTAGCATGGCTGCTTTGAGTGCCTCATTTGCTGTGGTGTGGAAAGGCTCCATGACAAACCCAGTGGGCTCAAACGTAGTTATGTGCAGGCACACAAAATATGCTCAAAAAAGTGACATCCATTTTGCAAAGCTATAGGAATGGTATTTGATTAACAGTTGAACGGGGTGTGGTTTCTTTCACTGCATTCGGCGGACACGGCAACAGCGTTTGTGAGCATTAAAAAGGCATTGATTTTCACTCATTTTTAGGCTCATTTTATACACTTCAAATTTGGCTGTAGGGCTCTGCAATTAATCGAAATTCACTTACAATTTCAATTATTACACTCCACGATTAAAAAAATCTGCATCGGGGAAAAAAAAGTTATTAATACTAACGACGAACTTAAACTAATTTGAGTTGTTTAAATTTATACATTTGCACCCTTTTCCTATTTTTGTTTAAATAACTAATTTAATAAATTGTTTCATCCAAAAGAACTTGCATAATTATAGTGTTTCATTGTCTTAATATTTTTTGTTTTTTTTTTACATTGAAACATTTTTCTTGTTTGGTACCAAATAAATAAATGATCATGCTACTGCACAGTGCAGAAGTTGCACTCATACATTATTATAAATATGTATTATAAATTCTGTTTGGTCCAAAAGGAACTTATATAATTATAGTGTTTCTATTTTTTTTTATTGGTCTTATTTTTAAGTGCTTCACATTTTCTTGTTTTGTACCAAAATAATAAAGAATCATTTGAATAATTGTGATTTCAATTATTGCTGAAATAATCATGATTATTATTATTTTCCATAATCGAACAGCCCTATTTGGCAGGGTCAATCACAGCTCTGTGATGAGTCAAATGCAAGAGATATTTATTGAATTTTCACTTTAGAGACCTTATCTTCACTACTTTAACACTGTGCATTACTGCAAAATGAAAAACAGTAAAAACTTAGCAACTCAGTTTGTAAACACTTTTACTCACAATAACATTTTATATGAGAAAATGGCATTTTAATAACATACATTCACTGTTAGATACAAGTTTATGACTATTACTTTAGTCATATTCTACAAGGTGAATAACTTCTCACAAAATCTTTTTCTAGTTATAATTTCACTAAAGCATCGCTTTTAGGTAGTGATTAGTGAATGCAAAATGCACGTTTCGACTTGTTGGCGCAGCAGCAGCATATTCTGCAATGTTTGTGCGAGGACTGCACAAGAATTACATGCGAGCTTCTTTTACCGAGCATTTCACAGTGACAACTGTAAATAAATAAATAAATAAATACCAACATACCGTAATCTTCTCCGTCAAGATACCTCACGACCAAGTCGTCCTTTGCCTCCGAGCTGTACTGTCGTGCCAATGCGCCAAAGCCCACTGGAGGAAAAAATGATTTAGCGGAGCCGACATATCGTCTTGAAGCGAAGTAGAACGAGCCTAGCTTGCACGCGCTCTCACTGTCTGTGAAATGCACGCGGAAGGCTTGCGAAAGTGCCCTGCGTCCAACCAGGGCCGCCATATTTACGAAGCGTATCGTATGACTTTGAACTCTGACTTTAGTCACATGACTTCGTCACATGACACACTGCCCACCAGTTCAGAAATGATACGCAGGCACATGAAATAAACGAGTAATAATAAATGCCAAAACCAGAACAAACTATTATAGCCGCTAATTTAGTTATTTATTAACAAGGAAAACATTAATGCACAAAAAACAATTCAGACTGTTTCACTGAAAAGCTAGCACCGATAAATATTAAACAAAATAGTTTTTGGGGTGGGGGCTGTTTGTTATCTTCGTGAGGATAAGCAAACATTTTATTCCAAGGGTTGCATACAGAAAAAAGTGGCACTTTGACATCATTCACATTTAATTTATTTAATGCGCTAAACAAAAAAAACAACAAAAAAAACTGTATATATTATACAGTGCAGCATATGTTTATAATTTATGTTAAAATACCAAAGTAGTAAAGCGGGAAAACAGATTTTTGGGTGGCCACTGGCCAGCAGCCCTGCAAAATCTGCTCGTCCTCGTACGAAAGTGGAGCAAACAATCCCCCCCTCCCCAACTGAATTAAAATTGTTTTCATCAAGAAGCTATGAATCAAAATGTTGTGAGCTACTATTTCAGTTCTATAGTAAATTTTCTTTCTTTTTTTTTTTGCTAATCTAGAAATGCTCAATAGAAAACCAATGCATTATTATTATTATTTTTATTACTGTATTAATATTTGTAGTAGTCAGCACCTCAGTATGCTGAGTTGTCAGACCGAATGATGTGTGATTGACTGGTGGAAAACGAGGAAATGAAAGATTACAATGCAGGAAACTGATTGTTCTTTTTTTTTTTGACACCTTGGGTAATAAGGATAAGCCGTACCGAAAATGGATGGATGGATGGATTGTGATAATATACATACTCTGACTGGATCTAATTTCTCTCAATTGCAACATTCCTAGCTCCTTAATGTTTCAGAGGTGGACTGGAAATTGTTCCCATTAAAACTATATTAAGAAGTATCTCAATTCGCTTAAATGTGCATTGAGGTGCAAGGATCGAATATCGAGGAGAGCTTCATTTTGGAGATTACGGCTGTGCCGCTGCCTTGCTTCTCCTGCATTTGGATCCATCTCTTGCCTGCACTCCACAACAACAACACGCCACAAATGTGACCCACTTTGTCTCTTTCCAACTCTACAAAACGTGAACCAGGAAATTTCAAATAATCCATGCACAAACTACAGAAATACAGCAGTAGTAGTTTGTGCATAGATCATTTGAAGAAGGGATTATTGTCTATAGAGGCATCTTCCTTTTTTGGCCACACGTGACAGTAGTGATTCGAAATTAAATTTCCTGCAGTGTGCAATTTCAAAATGGGTGTCGATACCAAACTGAGCGAATCATCCAGAATTGGAGGACTTATGTGTCAAATATGTCACCAGGAGATATCAAATAATCCATGCACCAACTACCACCCCTGTACCTAGTATATCATCCATATTAAAATGCTATTTCTTCACTAAAACCACTGCCAAAGTGGTGTTTTCCTCCATTCACCCATCTCTGAGCATTCCTGCCCATTATTGCTCTCCAAGCATCAGCCCCTCCCCACCCAATAAAACAACTGTGTCCTCACCTATAAGTGAAGACCCACCCCGTACCGCCTCTGCAGACTAAACAGCCCAACCACGGTGGGTGCAGGGCAAAGGGGTGTGGTTGACGGGGCATCTGGGTCCGTCGACCACCAGGCTAGTGGTGGAGGTCGTCGATGGGGTAAAGGGGAACCCAGTTGAGCCCAGGGCAGAAGGTCCAGGAGGACCCTGAAGTGGGGCCCGAGCCAACTCTGAAGGCCCAGAAGCATGGGCAGGTTTAACCCTGTCTATCGAGACAGTCTCAGTCTTACCATCGAAGTCAATGACAAGATCCTGATCCCAATGCTGTAAGACTCTGAACAGCCCATCATGCAGGGGGGGACAGTGGGCCTCGGTGCACGCCCTAGCGCACGAAAACAAACTCCGCCGTGTGCAGGCTAGGGGGGAAACGGAAAACGTGGGTGCCGTGCTTCGATGTATGGACCGGAGAGAATGTGCCAAAGGTCTCCAGCAGAGAGGAACATTTTCTGACGGATGACCAGGGCACCGTGGCCTCCGGGCTGAACTCTCCAGGCACACGGAGGACCTTGGATATAAACAAGTTCTGTAGAATAAGCCTGCAGGTCCTTGTAGGAACATCTGTGGCCGAGCATCACCCAAAAAGAGCCTGTCCACCCAGTTGCCATCCATCAAGCCTGCACATAGGTTGCTTTCATCGAACGGTGGAAGCGCTCACACAAACCGTTGGATTGGGAGTGATAGGTGGTGATGCTTCATCAACAGAACATCGGTGACAGCATTCCACAGCTCTGAGGTGAACTGAGGCCCCTGTCAGAGAAGAGGTCGAATGGAGGGGGGGTGTGAACACATGCAAAAGCACGTGCTGATGAACACACGGGCCACCTTGGAGGATGCACTCGAAGTACGGTCGAAAGGAACAGTCTAAGGCCAGTGGGTCGGCCGGTCCATTATGCTCAAAAGTAGAGGTGTGCAAAATTTCCGATTCTTAGATTATTCACGATTCGGCCGTGGAACAATCGAGAACGATTCACAAACGTCCAAATTCCGATTATATAAATATGCCAAGGGAACCGAAACTAAAAGTGAACCGGAGCGAAAAGTACGCGGAACTGAAACGCAGTAGCGCGCGCGGTCTTCGGGACGCTTAATGGGACGGACCGAGAGTACACATCCACAACTCACGCCTCGAGATTCAAAACAAAAACAAGCATGGCTGAGCTGACCAACCCACCTCTTCGTGAGATCAGACCTGCTCCGAAAAGGCAAACAACTTCAGGCGGAAGTATCAGCTAGCTGGCTGCAATGCGTCGGTTAGCGTTCTACAGGGCACCGCGCAGTGATACGAACGAACGAACAGAAAAGTAGTGGCTGGCGGTAATGGCGTCTGATTTTATTCAGAAAAAGAGTATTGTGGTGGAAATGTATCACGCTTTTGAAAACAAATAGTTTTTAGAAGAAAAACGCTTTATTTCCGAGACCCCAGCCAGCTTGCTGGACTATTTTCCTCTCGTCCAACGTCGAACCAGAACTGGTGTCACCGAACGCTGTCAGGGGTAAGTCAGTGCTGATCGCACACACGGGAGGTGAGGATCAAATTGAGATTCATGTTAAAAAAGCCGAACGATCCCTTTAATGTTTACACGTTCATGTTTACACAAGTTAAAAAGCAGAAAAGCACTTGAGGTTTTTTTTTTTGTACCTCTGAGAAACTTTAATGTTTACATGTTCATCTTTACACAACTTAAAAAGCAGGAAAGCACTTTTTTTTTTTTTAGGCATTTGTATTGAAGTAGTAGTTCACATTGTCTTTCATTTATATCTCAGTGCACTTTTGAGTGGATAAAAATAATATATTTTTGCTCAATGCTATGTTTTATTCTGTTGAAGACTGAATATACTTAAAAGCTGTTGTTACAGAATGAGGACTTGAGTATTTTATTTACTGTTTTGAACTGTTAACTTGATACTGAAATAGTAGTTTATTTAGGCCTGAGAGGACTTTTGTACTATTTTTGTAACTAATGTACGAAACATTAAAAGCACCAAAATACATTGTTTTTTTTCTGCTGCCTGGGGGGAAATCAATAATCGTTTTATAATCGAATCGTAGCCTCTGAATCGTAATCGAAATCGAATCGTGAGGTGCCCCAAGATTCCCACCTCTACTCAAAAGGTAGGAAAAACCCATGAGAGGGGGAAGTGGGCAAATTACATGTGGGCCACACAAGACTCCACTCAGGACCGCACACCCTTCTTCAGACCCGGCCACACAAACTTAAGGGAAATCAACCTCACAGAGGGTTTCCTGCCGGCGTCAAGTCAAGTCATCTTTATTTATATAGCTGTGGGAGAGGTTGTGCACCACTTCGAAAACAGCTCAACGCCATTTCGCAGGGACAAGTGGGCGAAGCTGGCCAATGGAAAGATCGCACAACAGCTTAACACCTGATTCCCCCACCGCCATTTTCTCCTTGAGGGTCTTGAGAGGGTACAAGTGGGCTTTCGTGGACCGGTTTGACTTGACTGACGTGGAATGTTGGATGAACCCTGAGGGATCTTGGCAGGCGGAGTCGAACGGCGGCTGGACCTAAAGTCTTGGTTACGGGAAACGGCCCCACAAATCGCGGGGCCAGCTTTGGACATGGTACCTTGAGTCGAAGGTGTTTGGCAGACAGCCACACCCGTTGGCCTGGGCGGTAGTCGGGCGCCGGTCTCCTCTTCCGGTCGGCGGCCCTCTTTGCCCGGTCTCCCTGGCGTTGAAGCGCCATCCGGGCCGCCGACCAGACTTTGTGGCACCGACGGATCATGGTCTGGACCGAGGGGACCGTTGCCTCCTCTTCCAGCTCGGCGAAGAATGAGGGATCGTAGCCGTGGACGCATTTGAACGGGGTGAGACCTGTGGCAGATGTGGGCAAAGAGTTATGAGCGAGCTCGACCCATACCAGGTACTTGCTCCAGGAAGTCGGGTTCTGGGAGACGAGGCATCGGAGACCGGTTTCGAGCTGCTGGTTTAATCTTTCAGCCTGCCCATTGGCCTCCGGGTGGTACCCTGAAGTCAGGTTGGCCTTGGCTCCAAGGGCTTTGCAAAATTGTGTCCAGAATCGGGAGACTAATTGTGGTCCACGGTCGGAGACGATGTGCAGTGGAAATCCATAAAACCGGAAAATGTGGTGGATCATGACGTCTGCGGTAGTTTTGGCGGATGGGAGCTTGGATAGTGGAATGAAGCGAACCATTTTGGAGAATCTGTCGACAACGGTGAGGATTGTGGTTTTACCATGGGATGAGGGCAGTTCGGTCACAAAGTCCAACGATATTTCTGCCCATGGTCTGGATGGGATTGGTAACGGTTGGAGAAGGCCCATTCGGGACTGATTCGAGGTCTTGTTTCTGGCACAAGTTGGACAAGCGGCGACGTATTCCTTGATGGTGGTCTCCATTGCCGGCCACCAGAATCTCCGGGCCACAGCGAACATGGTCCTGCGGATTCCAGGATGACAGAACAGTCGTGATGTGTGAGCCCAGTGGATTACCTGGGCTCGGAGCCCCTCAGGTACGAAGAGCCGACGTGGAGGGCATGCCGTGGGAGGAGTGACATCTCGAAGAGCTTCCTTGACGTCGTCTTCAATTTGCCATCTCATGGCCGCGACTCTGCAGTCGCGGGGCAAAATTGTCTCAGGCTCGGTCTCTACTGGCTCGGACTCGTGGACTCTTGATAAAGCGTCAGCTTTGACGTTTCGGCTGCCTGGCCTGTAGGTCAGAGAGAATGAGAAGCGGTTAAAAAACAAAGACCATCTGGCCTGTCGAGGGTTGAGTCTCTTGGCCTGGTGTAAATATTCCAAGTTTCTATGGTCGGTCCAGATCACGAAGGGGTGTTCAGCTCCTTCCAACCAGTGTCTCCACTCTTCGAGAGCCACCTTTACTGCTAGCAACTCCCGATCTCCGACCGAGTAGTTGCGTTCCGCTTTTGATAGCTTCCGTGAGAGGAAGGCGCAGGGATGTGTCTTGCCGTCCTCTTGACATCGCTAGGACAGTACTGCCCCAATCCCAATATTCGAGGCGTCCACCTCCACCACGAACTGGCGTTTGGGGTCATGAACTTTGAGGATTGGGGCATTGGTAAATCGAACTTTTAAGTCCTTAAATGATTTTTCGGCTTCCGGGGTCCACATGAATCGAACCTGTGGGGAGGTCAAGGCGTGTAGGAGAGCGGCAATGGTGCTTAAGTTTCTAATGAACCGACGGTAAAAGTTGGTGAATCCGAGGAACTGCTGAACTTTCTTTCGTGAGTCCGGCGTGGGCCAATCTCGCACGGCGCTGACCTTGTCTGAGTCCATCTCCACCCTTCCGGGTGAAACGACAAATCCCAGGAAGGAGATGGTGTTGACGCGGAACAGGCTCTTTTCCGCTTTCACGTACAGCTGATGATCCAGCAGGCGTTGCAAGACTCGGCTCACGTGGTTTCGATGGCTTACTTGGTCAGGAGAGTAGATCAGGATATCATCCAGGTAGACGTACACAAAGTGGTCAATGAAATCCTTGACTACTTCGTTTATCATGGCCTGGAAGACTGCTGGAGCGTTCGTGAGGCCGAAAGGCATGACCAGGTACTCGTAATGTCCCCGGGGAGTGTTGAAACCAGTCTTCCATTCATCCCCCTCGCGGATCCGGATGAGGTGATAGGCGTTCCGGAGATTGAGCTTTGTGAAGATCTTAGCTTGTTGCAGCTGGTCGAACACCGAGGACATCAATGGCAGTGGGTACCGGTTCTTAATTGTGATGTCATTCAAGGGGCTGTAGTCAATGCATGGGCGTAGGGATCCATCCTTTTTGCTCACAAAGAAGAAGCCTGCTCCCGCAGGCGAGGAAGACGGTCGGATGAGGCCGGCTTTCAAGGAGTCGTCAATGTAAGTGTTCATGGCCTGGCGTTCGGGTCCTGAGACCGAGTACAGTCTCCCCTTGGGGATGGTTGATCCGGGGATCAAATCAATCGGGCAATCATACGGTCGGTGTGGAGGAAGAGTCATGGCCTTGGTCTTACTGAATACCTCCCGCAGGTGGTGGTAGCAGGAGGGAACGGTGTGCAGGTTCGGGTATTCCTCTTGAGCAGGCGAGGCGAGAGACACCTGGTGAACCTGGGTTGTGGTGTTCCGGGGTGCGGGTTGTTCCAATCCGTGAGTAATGCAGTCCTTTCCCCACTCCAGTATGACTCCCGAGTTCCAGTCGATTCTGGGGTTATGTAGACGCAGCCAAGGGTGTCCCAGAACCAAAGTGGGGGATGAAGCATGGAAAACATGGAAACTGAGAGTCTCGATGTGCTGTCCGATTCGTACTCCCAAGGGTTCGGTGATGTGTGTGATCCTGAAGAGCTCCTTGCCATTCAGCGCTCTAGCCTGGATGGTCAGGGGAAGGGGTTCGGTGGTGGCTCGTATTTGCTTTACGAGCTCCCAGTCCATGAGGCTCTCGTCGGAGCCGGAGTCGATGAGGGCTGACAGATCTGTAGTGAGATTGCGGTGGGTTATCTGGATTTGCGTGAGCCTTTGGTCCTTGGCGGGTCGGGGTGACGGGGAACTCACCGGTGAGCCTCCTTTAGCGGTGCAGGTTCCCACCAGGTGGCCAAGATCACCACAGTAGTAGCAGCGGCCCTCTCGGCGGCGACGCTGTCGCTCCTCGGGCGTTAGCCGAGCCCTTCCAAGCTGCATGGGTTCCTCTCTGGCGTGACCCACCTCCCCTGGTGCCGGTCGAGGGGGGGAAGATGGGCTGCGGCCTCCCTGTCACCAGTGGCCGTGACCAGGAGGTGGGTTCCTCCCTCCGTCGGAGTCCGCCGATCTTGGTCAGTTCTTGGCGACGATGATCGGTGCGGATCGCGAGGGAGATTAAAGCGTCCAAGTCCGTGGGAAGTTCCACGGGGATCAGGAGTTCTTGAATGGCAGGTGAGAGTCCTTTCATGAAGTGATCATGTAGCGCTGTGGCGTTCCAGCCACTGTTCGTTGCCAATGTGCGAAAGTGGATTGCGTAATCGCTGACGGGTTCTCTGCCTTGTTGGAGCCGGCTCAAAGCTCGTGCCTTCTCTCGGTCATTGTTCTCGGGATCGAAGACTTGGCGCAAGGCGGCTTGAAAGTCCTGTACGCTCTGACAGACCGAGGAACCCCTGGCCCATTCCGCGGTTGCCCAGGTTTTGGCCCGTCCAGTCAGGTGAGAAACCATGAAGGCCACCCGGGACCGGGCTGTGGAGAATGCCTGTGGTAAATGTTCGAAGTGAATATCACATTCCGTGAGTAAAGTCTGACAGCGTCCGGGTTCACCGGAGTATCGTTCTGGGGAGGCCAGTCTCAATCCTACCCCAGTGAATGACGTGGTCGGGACGGAGAGTTCAGGATGGGGAAGTTGTCCGGTGGGGGCTGGAGCTCGACGCCGTGTGTGGCTCACCAGTTCGTGGACCTGGCTGGACAGCTCCCCCAGCTGGGACATCATGGCTTGCTGGATCCGGTCCTGGTTGTCAAGCCGGGCCCCCTGGCTCTGCAGTGTAGCCTCGACCTTGCCTGCTGGGTCCATGCTGGCCGAAGTGTACTGACACGACAAGGAGAGGTAGGACTCAGACGCAGGATAAAGGTAGGCCACCAAGGCAACAGGTTTATTTCCGGCCAACAGCTGTCTCCTCTCAAACTGAGAGGAGAACGGGGAGTCAAAAAGGTGGAGAACAAAAAGCGCTCCACTGGGGAGGAAAAAACAGGCAAAAGGTACAGGGGACAACAAAAAGCGCTCCGCTAGGGAGGAAAAAGGGCTCAAGGCACAAGGGGTAACTAAAGGCGCTCCGCTGGGGAGGAAAAGGCACAAAAACAAGGCAAAATGACAAGGCAACAGGAACAAGGACATGAGGACTGTGGGACGCTTCCATGCACTGAGATGTGACACTTCGGCAACGGAGGGGAGAGTGCAGATGGCTTTTATGTGTGGCTTGATTGGTGGCAGGTGGTGATAATCATGGGCGGGGACCGGTAATTAGGGAGCGGCAGGAAGGGCAAGTGACCTGGGGTGAGAGGAGAGTTAGACTTTCAAAACAAAACGGGAAACATGGACACAAAAATAAAAGCATGGGCCGTCACGCCGGTGGCGGCATGACAGTTGCGTCCTTGAAAGATTCAATTCCGAAATAGCTACGATACCAATTTATAAGTTGATAGTTGCGATTTTTTTTACTCAAATTTAGAAAATACTTGTCAGTAAACTTGCACACTTTAAGATTGTATGAAAATGTATTAATTATCTAAAACTTCAGCCTTATAACTGTGAGCCACTGTATTTAACAGACAGTTCATGTTTGAACAGCGTTGGAAAAAAAATATTAAGGCTTAATTTTCCATTAATACAGTTCTTCTCAATTATTTTCTGTCATGCCCCCCCCCTAGGAAAAAGAAAACATCTCACGCCCCCCACCCCCGCCCCGCCCCCGCATGACTGTAAATATAAATATAAATATAAATATAAATAAAAATAAATAAATATAACTAGGGTTGAGTGGTTAGCACGTCCGCCTCCCAGTTCTGAAAGACTCCGGTTCGATTCCAGGCTCCGGCCTTCCTGGGTGGAGTTTGCATGTTCTCCCCGTGCCCGCGTGGGCCTTCTCCGGGTACTCCGGTCTCTTCCCACATTCCAAAGACATGCCCGGCAGGTTAATTGGGTGCTCCGAATTGTCCCTAGGTGTGCGTGTGGATGGTTGTTCGTCTCTGTGTGCCCTGCGATTGGCTGGCAACCAGTCCAGGGTGTCCCCCGCCTACTGCCCAGAGCCAGCTTTGATAGACGCCAGCACCCCCCGCGACCCTTGTGAGGAATTAGCGGTCAAGAAAATGGATGGATGGATGGAAATATGACTCGAGCTGCGAGCAGCTATAAAGGGCCCTCGCAGCCCGGGCCACATTGGGGTACTGACACGTTGGGGTACTGGCACATTGGAAACAGAATTTCTTTGAAAATTGCATAATAAACTTTTACATTTGGATTTTTTTTTTTTTTGCCAGGTGTGATGAGTGTGTAAAGCTCAATGGGTTTTGGTTAATGTTAAGATCTGCAAAAATCCTCGTTGGGCGTCCGCCACCCCGGCCCCAGTTCAGGCGGCGGGCTCTCTGCGGCCACCGCCCCTGGCCCAGTTCGGGCGGCGGGCTTTCTGCGGCAGCCGCCCCCGGCCCCAGTTCGGGCGGCCACCGCCCCCGGCTCCAGTTCGCGCGGTGGGCTCTCTGCGTCCGCCACCCCGGTCCCAGTTCGGGCGGCGGGCTCTCTGCGGCCACCGCCCCCGGCCCAGTTCGGGCGGCGTGCTTTCTGCGGCAGCCGCCCCCGGCCCCAGTTCGGGCGGCCACCGCCCCCGGCTCCAGTTCGCGCGGTGGGCTCTCTGCGTCCGCCACCCCGGTCCCAGTTCGGGCGGCGGACTCTCTGCGGCCACCGCCCCCGGCCCAGTTCGGGCGGCGGGCTTTCTGCGGCAGCCGCCCCCGGCCCCAGTTCGGGCGGCGGGCTCTCTGAGGCCGGCACCCCCGGCCCCTCGTCGGGTGGCCGCCACCCCGGCCGGCGGACTCTCTGCAGCCACCAGCCCCAGTTCCGGCGGCAGGCTCTCTGCGGCAGCCACCTCCGGCCCCAGTTCGGGCGGCAGGCTCTCTGCGGCCACCGCCCCCGGCCCCAGTTCGGGCGGGGGGCTTTCTGCGGCAGCCGCTTCCGGCCCCAATTCCGTCGGTGGGCTTTCTGCGGCCGCCGGCCCCTTCTCTGGCGGCCGCCGGCCCATCATCGGGCGGCCCATGTGCCCTGCGGTTGCCGCCCCCGGCCGCAGTTCCGGCGGCGCGCTCTCTTCGGCCGCCCGACACTTGCATCATCCGTCCACCAGTGTTAGTGGAACTGGAGGCAATGTGTGTAAAATGCCTTGCCCTAGGACTCAACAGCATGAATTGTAGAGAGTGGGATTTGAACAGCTGACCTTCTGGTTACTGCTCAAACATCTCTACCCTCTGAGCCACAGCCACCATTCACACACAGCCAGAAATACATCAACTCCCCAATTTTCAAAAGTGAATAAAGGTTTACAACGGCAGGAACAAAATATATAGAGAGTATATTGTGTTTCTACATCATATATTTGTATTGTATTCTTAGGTTAAGTGTTGTACATCACAAATTGGAAATTTTCATACAAAAAAAGCACAAGACAAATGCCTCTTAAATCCGTCTCAGTCGCATAGTGTACTGACAAAAAAAAAGAAAGAGTGGTACATGAACAGCAGACCTTCTGGTTACTGAACAACCAGCTCTACCTCAGGCCACAGCCACAAGGCTCACAAAAACTGAAATAAAGACTTGAAAAACCTTGGAATTTCTGAGTGACTACATAGTTTTGAGTACATTTACCAGTTTATAAAAAAAACAAAAAAACAAAACAAAAAGGCTATTCAAAGGGTGAGGTACAAAGCTACAATCTTCAGGTTCGGGGACAGCCAGTGTACCAAATGACCCATGCTCCTCCTGCTGTGTGTTAGTATATTGCTGATGTCAGCTGGAATCCTTAGCTCCATGTTTGCCTCATTTTGGACACACTAGCAATGCAGTACAAGGACAAACATGATTGTCATAGCTTAGGACATACTGTGGTTGTCTCCCAACCTGCAGGTCTTGAGTTCATTCCTCAATGCTGGAGTAACTTTTTTTTTTTTTTTTAACTGGTAAAATTTATTCAGTACTCTCGTTGTAGAATTTCCTTAGAATTTCTGAGTGAATACTGAAACATGGCTAAACATTTGAAAATTTGATGGTAAGGATTTTCTAATACCAATGTTTTCAACAGCCCTTGAAGAACCCCTTCTTCCAAAAATAATTATCTGTATTGTAATGGTTCTCACAGGAACCCTGAGCCTCAAAAGAACCCTTGAAGATTGATTGATTGATTTATTTAAAAAAAAAAAAAAAGGTTTCCCCAGAAGCCCAAAGTTATGGATAGAACCTCTGCCCTTCATGAAGAACCCTTTTGGAACCCTGACTTCAAAGCATGTGGTGAGAAGCCTTTTGAGGGGTTTTTTTTCGGAAGGGAGACTTGACAAGCCACACAAGAACCCACACTGGTGAGAGAAGCCTTTTTCCTGCAGTTTGTGGCCAGAGTTTCTCTCAGAAGGGAGCTGCATGAGTGGAGGGAGGGGGGATGAATTTGGGGGGGTATGTGTCTGTGCAGGATTCTCCCTGGGGGTTCAAAAGAAGGAGGGAGGGAGGTAGGGCTGCAGGAATCCCCCATATCAACAACAACAAATGGGATAATGGGAGATACAGATGTACGCGTGTGGAGGGAGAGGGGTTGAGGGGGATGTCCCCAAATGGATAATGGGTGATGGTAGGGTGAGGTTGGAAGGTTAACAGGAAAACAGGAAGATATGGACCCTCTGCGAGGTGATAGGAAGTACATGATGTCTTAAAGTGTATGGGACACGAAAAAAAGTCACCCTAAAAGTATTTAAAAAAAAAAAAAGAAAAAAAAAGAGTACAAGTACAAATAATATGATTTCAATGATTACTGTGTTAAAAACGCAATGACAAGTGCTTGTAAAAATGAGATATTTATCGTGAATTTCCCAAACATGGCAGCTTACTGGCGACGCCCCCTTTTTTCGAGCCGGGACACTCGTGACGTCACCGCGAGTACGGAAGTTGGCGAAAACAATACGAGGATATGGAGAACTACACGGATAGTAAGGGGCTTTCTGACTCGCTATCAAGTGTACAGTTGGAATTTGACGTTCCCGACTACAAGCAGTCTTCAGACGAAGATATCTCAGCCCAGGAATGTATCCAGCTGTATCGGTTTGAGCCTTTTCTTGATGAAGGTGCTGGTGCAACTGTGTCCGGTCGTCTGCGTTACAATGAAGGTGGCTGTGTCCAGTTTCAAACTGCCGAGGTAGAGGACGACATCGGCAGGCTCCAGAACACAGAATGGTAAATCTTACTCTTCATTTTAAAAGGAAATTATGGACTAACAATGCTGTTTATATTTTTGTATGGGCGAAATAGCAAACGCTTTGTGGCCAAAATGTAGCTTGGTTTAGTCCAATACACTCAAATTATTATGCTTGTTATAGTAAAAAGCTAATTTATATTGGTAGTAGCAAAATAGAACTTATCCATCTTAAAATGCAAACAATAAACTAAATGCTGCTTACTCGCTGTCCTAAGAAGTGAAGCCACCACTGCCCTTTTTACATTGGCACATGCCAACCACTGTGAGACTCGATTCATAATGGAAAAAGTTTACAACATGCATTTTGGAAATTACATTGACCTCATACCAGTCAGATGCATGACACTTTTTTCTCCTAAAGTGCTTGAAATACATAATCCAAGTAATTCTCAATTAATGAACAAATTCTTTGTAAATGTTATAAATGGCTGGGGGGGGGGGGGGGTTGCTTGTGCTTTGCAGGTGTTCCTGTGGTAACTGTGTAGCAATGGCAACAGTGAAGGAGAGTGTTTGTTGTCAGAGTCCGGAGCGCAGCAGAACCAGTGCATCACCCATCACTGGACGTTCAAAGCGGTGTGCCTCAGTGTGGAAGTCCTGCAGACCACTTACCGATTCCTTCTTGTGTAGTGTCAGTAAAAAGGAGAACATTTCCATCGAATGACTACAAAGGATACGACGAAATATGATATAAATAAATGCAATTATATAAAAGAAATACATGCCTTTTTCTTTTCATCCAAATTATAAATGAACAAATACAGAACAATCAGCAATGCCTATAAATTTACAATTTTATTTTACAAATGTACAAATTGCATCTTGCGAGTCGTCAGTCAAACTATCCAGTGATTCATCTCCCACAAAAATAACAAAAAAAATATCGAAAGGCAGTAGCTCATTGCGCTTCCTACAATTGGTCACAAAATCCAATATCCGAGTCTGAAATTGTCATGTCTAAAACTCAGCTATTACTCCACTGAAAAAGTTAACGGTAAGTAAAGTGCGAATTGTATGACCGCACAGCCTCTGCCTTGTCTGGCTTCTGAAAGTCTGCACACAGTGGTCGGCGTTCGTTCTGCATTTCCTGGTCCAGCGCCAGCTTTCAAGGAGTGTGTCCTCATCCAGATTGGCCCCCTGACAGATGGTCTCCACAATCTTCTTAAGATCCTCCACATATTCTGTATTCTGTACATAATAATATACCCATTGAATTATTTAATCGTGTTGTACATATATGCAAAATAATTAGAATTAACTTTCATTTCTATTTCTAATTTTTCCCACTATGTTGTGATTAAACTGAATTCTAATTGTGGATGTTGATATTTCAAATAAAAAATACATATGAAATGTTGGCTGCCCCAGGACTTTGCGCACAATGCAGGACCGTCTCAGAAAATTAGAATATTATGGCTTTTATTTTATTTTTTTACTTGGTCTGAGGAAATATTCTAATATTTTGAGATAGGATATTTGAGCTGTAAACCATAATCAGCAATATTAAAACAATAAAAGGCTTGCAATATTACAGTTGATTTGTAATGAATCCAGGTAATATTTACACCTATACAGCCATTTTATTCTTTGAAAAATGCACAATACATTTGTAAATTACATGTACATGACAAATTTGAACACTAGGTGGATTTGAACACTTTGTTTTTCCATAAATTGGTGTGTTATCAATCATGTATACTGTACAATAAATTTACTCACATTTTGGATGCAAACACCAGATACATCACAGAAATCATCTTCCAAACATGTCGCCTGTGTAGCAGTTTCATTTGACTCATACTCACTGCATAAGCATCTCATCCACCATCTGAAACAAAGTTTGAGCTGTTGTTAACTTCAACACATATGCACAGCACAATACATAACACAAAATAAAATAGACAATAAATGGAAAGCTAGCAGTTCCTCATTAGAAATTGGTACCTTTTCATTGACTGTATATTAATTTGGCAGTGGTTATTTTTGCCACGAGCTGCTAAAATAAGTGGTGTTAACTTTCTAGATTGTAGTTCTTACCCCACATTATAGCCAAGTGACAGCTTCAGGGCCGGGAGCGGGTCAAACGAGTCTTCCTCGAAATGTGCGCTGTACAACTCTGACGTTGGAGTCAGGTGTCCAGTCTGTTGTACTTGCTTTGTCCATTTTTCGCCAAGAGCTGCAACTTGAGGAAACTGAAATTATTAAGGTTAGTTTCTTTACTTTTCTAGAGAGGGTTGTTTTGTTTGCTATTTTGGCCTTGGTTCACCCTGAAGCCTTAATTTGATTAGCTGTACATGACTGAAAGATATGACCAAACCCTGGAATAAATTATTGTTTATTCTATTTTTGATGACTTTGAGTGGCTGCTTGGGATGTGAGGGAGTTGGGACCCTAGTTTTTTATGTTGCGCCCTGCATCCTCTAGGTGGGACGTAATAATACATTAAAAAAATTGGTTTGACGTGAACAAATTATCATTCAATTTAAAGAAAACCAAGTTCATAGTTTTTGGCACTAGATAAATCACTCATCAAGTCAAAATTATGGTGAATTCAATTCAAATAGAATACTTGAATGAAATAAGTCAATAGATATAAAGAAAAGGGGTAGGACGAGACAAGTTTTTAACTTCTTCCTACTCCTTTTGAACATGTAAACCATTATGAATGATTGGAATAAGTTTCTTCTTTCTTTAAAATTTTTAACTGCTACTTGTGTTTATATGTTCAATAAACAAACAAAAAGCATTTAATCATGAGGAATGTCACATCACAATTGTAACAAAATATCTGAAAATAGAAATTTGCATGCAACTTGTTCATGCATATGGAATACAAAATAAAAAAAAAACCCTGAAAGGTGTATATAACTCTGAAAAGTGAAATGCATGTAAAATTATATATTTCTTTACACTTGGAAAGTAATAACAATTACATAAAAATTTATTAGCTCACATGGAATACTGAAGTTAAAAAAAACATGTTGAAATGACAAATTAAGTACTGCACTGTTTAACTCTTTGACTGCCAAAAATGTTTAATGACGTATTCTAAAATCCTAACGAATGCCGGCAAAAACGTGAATTTACGTCTATTACGTTTTTTTTTTCTCCTCTCAATGGGCAGCGCAACGTCTTGTGCAGCGCTGCCTTGTCACTAAACAAAAAAATATTAGTGTCAAAGTCACTGTTGTGCAAAAAAATGTATCTTTTCACAAAAAGCTTGTTTTTCTCTTAATATTTTTGGATTTTCGCTTATGTCACTCAAATGACCTAATTTCAAATGGTGATTAGTCAAGAACGGAATAAGGTAGAAACATACTTTTTCTTTCTCATGAAAGAATGGAATCCAATCTTTCATATGGTATCCACTAGGGGTGTTAAAAAAAAAATCGATTCGGCGATATATCGCGATACTACATCGCGCGATTCTCGAATCGATTCAATAATCGGCAGAATCGATTTTTTTTTTTTTTTTTTAGGATTCACACCTTGAGCATGGAAGAATGTTATATGAACGGCACATTAAGCCTTAATATTTTTATTTTAATGCTGTTCAAATGTGAAACAGATTGCAAACTGTTTGTGTACAGTGGCTCACGGTTATAAGCCTCAAGTTTTAGATAAATATATTCATACAAATCTTACAGTGTACATGTACAAATTTACTGATAGTATTTTCTAAATTTGAATGGAAAAAAATCGCAACAATCGACTTATAATTCGTATCGGGATTAATCGGTATCGAATCGTGACCATTCGTATCGGGATTAATCGGTATCGAATCGAATCGTGACCTGTGAATCGTGATACGAATCGAATCGTCAGGTACTAGGCAATTCACACCCCTAGTATCCACCATATTTATGTCGTCATACCGCACAATATTTTGTTTGCTCTGAAAGATGAGTGAAAACGCTCCAAATCTGTTGGCACTGTTTTTTGGATAACGTTTGGCAGTAAAAGAGTTAATATGGCAATAGACTAATTAAATTTAGGCAGTTTTTAAATATATAACTCTACCTGTAAACGTGACGTATGTCACGTCGCAGTTTCGGAAATAAAATATCAGAAAACAGAAATGTGCAAGCAGCCACGTTGGGGTACTGGAACATTGGGGTACTGACACATTGGAAGCAGAATTTCTTTGAAAATGGCATAATAAACCTTTCCATGTGGATTTTAATTTTTATTTTTTTGCCATGTGTGATGAGTGTGTAAAGCTCAATGGGTTTTGGTGAATGTTAAAGGGATCGTTCGGCTTTTTTTTTAACATGAATCTCAATTTGATCCTCACCTCCCGTGTGTGCGATCAGCACTGACAGCGTTCTGTGACACGCATTCTGGTTCACCGTTGGACGAGAGGAAAATAGTCCAGCAAGCTGGCTGGGGTGTCGGAAATAAAGCGTTTTTCTTCTAAAAATAATTTGTTTTCAAAAGTGTGATACATTTCCATCACAATACTCCTTTCCTGAAAAAAGTCAGACGCCGTTACCGCCAGCCACTACTTTTCTGTTCATTCGTATCACTGCGCGGCGCCCTGTCGACAGCGAATTGACGCACTGCTGCCAGCTGATCCTTCCGCATGAAGTTGTTTGCCTTTTCGAAGGCGGAAGTATAGGCCTCAGTATGCTTCTGCGAGAGGCTCGCGTCGAGGCGTCACGTTGGAGCTCCGCTCGTGCGTTTGCCTTCCGACTTGTGCGCAATACACATCGGTGTCTGCTGGAGTTTCACACCAAGTCCCGCTGTCGCTATGGCTGGGCCGCCACAAGAGTGGCGATTCCTCTGCATTTTATGGCGGATTCAGGAAGTTCAATTTAATTCAGAAACACGAAACAAAGCCGGGGGGAGAGTAAGTTCATCACCGTGGCAATTAATTATTGCCAATTTGCACCGGTGTCGGCCGTAAACTCGCCAAAACACCACAGCCGTGCGCTTAGCGAACACAGTTTTTTTTTGTTTTTTTTTTGTTATTGTTGTTTTCCGCCTCTCGTCCCAGGCACATATCCACATGCACAGCCGTGGTCTCCGAGCAGGGAAGTCGATTTGCGCCGCCAGTTGCCTTCACGGAAACTATCTGGGCGGGGGGCGGGGAGAGAGAGAGAGAAAAAAAAGAAAAAACGCCATCGAACGGACCAATCAGAAGCGAGCGACGCCCCGCCATCGACGTGCGTCCAAGGATTGGCGACGTGTGCACGTCGGCCGGCCACGAGCGACGCAGCACTTAAAATTCATGGCTCGCGTCGATCATGTGATCGGCGGCGCTCATCGACGCGAGAGCAAACGTGGAGGCATAAATTAGTAGTATAGTATTTCGAAAAGTCAAGATTTTTCCCCCTGTCGTTGGCTCAGGTCTTGATATGGTCCAGGTCAAGTCTGAAGTAAGTCAGATGAAACGTGCCAGGTCAAACGTGCAAAAGAATGCCCCCTGTAAATGTGGAAAAATTGACAAATATGAGAGATTCAAAAATTCGTAGGACACTTCCTGTTCCTTTTAGTATATGGGTCCAAGAGACTTCTTTGTAGGTCTTGGGCTCCCTCATACACCTAAAAATTTCCGTAGATCTTGCTTAAACGTACAACCGGGGCTGCTTCATTAAAAATTCTAGGCGGTGCTATTGAGTAATTTTTGTAAAAATAGCACAATCCACTATCAAATATTACTCATTTTGCCAGGCCAGATGTGTGTGCCAAGTTTCATGTGTTTCTGTGCCAGTTTAGGCCCTCAAAATTGGTGTTGTTTTCTTGGCAAACAGCGCTTAGCCACGGCCACAGCGATTCGCGTAAATTCACAAACTTCGTGTTGTGACATCATGAAGGCCAAAACCCTCATCTGAGCAAATATGAGGTAGGTCCAGTTAACATGGTTGGAGAAAAACGTTGAAGAAAATTTGTAAGAAAAAAAATTGCCAGGAGGTGGCGCTATCAGTAAGATGAAATATAAGTTTGTAGATGTCTTAATGGCTGGACTCTTATAAAATGTGTGAAATTTTGAGACGATAGCATCATCTCGGTCAAGTTAATGCAGCTTTTATTGTCACAAAAAATCTTCAGATTTTGCGGCACCGTAGCGGCCACGCCCTTTGGCGAAAAGTTACAATATTCGGTGTGGGGCATGATCAACATCTTAAGCCTTTTCTGACCAATTTTCAACTGGATCCCTTCAACGAGCTCAGCGCAGTAGCTAAAAATGTAAAGTATGACATTTACTGTTACCACTAGGTGGCGCTATATGTATAACTGAATTTCATCATTTAGATGTTTTCAGGCCGTGACTATTACGTTGCCTGAGAAGTTTGAGATTTTTTGGAGCTTGTACATGGGAGTTATTCAGCATTTGCTCTTTCTGGACAAATGAAATTTTAAAGGCAATATTTGATGCCCCGCCCCCGTCATATAGTATTTCGAAAAGGCAAGACTTTTTGCCCAGTTGTGCTCTCAGGTCTTGAGATGATACATGCCAAGTTTGAAGTCAATCGGATGAAAACTGTTTGCAAAAGGGGAAAAAGCATGATCACAGTGTATATGCCAAAATCGACCAAAATTGGACATTCAAAAAGTCATAGCTCACTTCCTGTACATTTTAGCACATGGTCCCAAAGAGACTTTTTTTTTTGTACGTCTCGGGGTGCTACACGTGCCAGCCAATTTTCGTACCTCCAGGTCAAACGTGCCGGGATTGTTTTTTATTTTTCTACGCTAGGGGGTGCTATAGAGTCACTTTGTTATGACAACTCCATAATATCAAATTTTCGCTGGGCCAGGAGAGTGTGCAAAGTTTGGTGAGTTTTTGTAAATGTTTAGGTCCTCAAAAATGCGATCGTTTGCGGAGAAGAAGAAAGAAGAAGAAGAATTTGAACGAAAAACAATAGGGACCTCGCAGCGGTTGCTGCTCGGGCCCTAATAATAATAATTCTTACAAAAACAAGAGGGACCTCGCAGCAGTCGCTGCTCGGGCCCTGATAATAATAATTTTTACAAAAACAATAGGGACCTTGCAGCGGTCGCTGCTCGGGCCCTAATTATCTCTGTCTCTCTCCGCCTGATTCTCATCCCTGTTAAATATTTTTCATGGTGTCACTTGAGGGTCTGCTACACTTCGTGCCTACACTTCATACTCATACTCTTCTGTGTTGTGTGCAAAAACCCCTACACCACCAAGCGAACGCTCCCTGCGCACACTCTGCCAATGAGAGCGCCACTGCCCCCTAATGTAGTGGAGGTGCAATTGCACTTTATTCTAAGACAGTATAAATAAATAAATAAAAAAAATAAAAAAGCATGTTCCCTGAGGCGCCCCCCTTGACGAAGCCTCGCACCCCCCTGGGGGGGCCCGCCCCACTATTTGAGAAGCACTGCATTAATATAAAATTTTTCCATGCTTAAGGTGTGAACTCTAACCATAAGTAAGACATTTTGTTGAATATTTTTCCATCAAAAATGGATGTTTAAAAATCGATTCGGCCACCTATTGAATCGATTCGAGAATTGCATGCTGTAATATCGCGATATATTACCGAACTGATTTTTATTAACACCCCTAGTTACCAGTGTGGTGCTGAAGGAAAGGAGATGCAGGTGTATCACAAAAAAAATGTACTGAACATCACTTCAACAACAAAATAAGAAGTTTCCCAGAAGTTGTCACACTATAAACAATCCCCTCACCAAACACACTCAATAACCATTACAGTACGTCAACAAGCAACGTAATACAAAACTGTATTAGCATAAATACTGTTAGCTTTGTTGTCAAGCATGATATATCAGACGTATTTGTATAAAAATTAACTTATTACATGCATTACCATGTGAATGGATGAATAGTATATCAAAGCTGTATAAAGATTGCCACTTGATTTTGGTGTGAGCGAGGACCTGAGGCAACATATTGTAGCAACCCTTTGTATAGTTTGTGGGTTCTGTGAGTTCCCATGGTCTGGAGGAGCCATGAAGGCAACATGAGACTTTCTGTAAGCTGTTAATGTGATTTTGGCGTGGTTCCGGCCAACAGAAACTGTTCCAAATTGGCAGAGTTGCTGCAAGCTCTACACTTGGCCGGATCCTTTCTTAAAAGCTACATTGTATTCTCCCATATTTCGCGGGCGGTGCAGGTAGCAGCCAGAAAGGACGACGTCATGAATGGGGCGCGGCAGCCACACAGGGAGAGGGAGGTTTTAGTGAACCAGGCATCTTACTTACGGGTTAGAAATATCCATCCATCCATTTTCTTGACCGCTTATTCCTCACAAGGGTTGCGGGGGCTGCTGGCGCCTATCTCAGCTGGCTCTGGGCAGTAGGCGGGGGACACCCTGGACTGGTTGCCAACCAATCGCAGGGCACACAGAGACGAACAACCATCCACACTCACACGCACACGCACACCTAGGGACAATTCGGAGCGCCCAATTAACCTGCCATGCATGTCTTTGGAATGTGGGAGGAGACCGGAGTACCCGGAGAAGACCCACGCGGGCACGGGGAGAACATGCAAACTCCACCCAGGAAGGTCCGAGCCTGGACTCGAACCGGAGACCTCAGAACTGGGAAGCGGACGTGCTAACCACTCGACTACCGTGCCGCCCGGTTAGAAATATATCTAACAAAATAACTTATATTTCATAAGAAATTACATTGCGACTGTGCCAAAGGCAAGATAATGCCTATAGTTAATTGAGAATCGGCTTAAAAATGACACAAAAATGCTATGAATTGTCACCAAAATTTACATGCCCATCTCTACTCATGTCAACTTCAACCTCTAAAAATATCAAAACAATTGCCACAGGGACTGGCGCAGAAGCAGGAGGCAGTGTATGTTTGGAGCTCTTCGGTTGTCTTACCTTTCCCCTTTATAAAGAATATTTTTTCAAGAGTAAAGATTTTCGAATTAGCATGAAAGGGGGAAACAAGCGAAAGACTTAGGGGAAATCACAATACGTGGATACAGACGCTACTTTAAGGAGTGAAAACGAGGAAACTAAGCAGCGACGCTAGCCGCGAAGAGCAAGAGGTGATGGAGGCTATACAAGCTCGCATCATAGCCGAAATACAGTCGAGCCGCGCCGACGTGAAGAAAGAATTAAATGATTTCAGAAAGGAAAACAATCGCAAGCTAAATGCCATGGCTACCGGAATAAAGGAAATGACTGAAAGAATTGTTGCGATGGAACAAAGACTGGCCGATGTGGAAGAATGGAGCTCCGAGGCTAAGGAAGTGCTCTCCCACTACGAGGAGCTGTATGAGGACTTTCAAGCTAAACTTGCGGACCTGGAGGCCCGTTCACGCGGAAACAACATACACATTCACGGTATCGCTGAAGGGACAGAGGGTGACAACATTCAGAACTTCATCGAGAACTTTATTAAAAAGGAGTTGCAGCTCTCTGACTCTTCAGCTCTCCCTCGGCATGCAGCGCTGCCACAGGTTGCTCGGAGCGAAACCACCTCAAGGCGCAAACCCGAGATCGATCGTTATCTGCTTTCTGGAATACAAAATCAAAGAGCAAGCTCTTCGTGCCACCTGGAAGAAGAAATAGATTCTCTACGACGGAAAGAGTGTTTTTTTGAGCAAGACTACCCGACCGAAATAATCCAGAAGAGGAAGGCTCACTCCGCCATCAGAAAGGTGCTGAAAGAGAAGGAGCTCCGCAACCAGCCCCTGCACCCGGCCAGACTTCGAGTATTTTTCGACACCGGCCCCGTTGTCTACAACAGCGCACCAGAGGCGACAAACGACCTGATCAAGAGAGGAATAATATTGGTGGACAACACCGGAGAGGGAACACTTACTACAAGGCCGAGATTGCCCCCCTGGCAAACAGCTGGAGCAACATTACGTTGCTGCAAAAAAAGTCGGATTAAAAGCATCCGGGAAAAGCTGAAGGAGTTCCGACGCACCCAAAACACAGTATAAAGGTCCTTTCTGCATTAAAAGTGTATAGTAACAATTCTGAAGGAATGTTTTAATTATGTTCTGAAGGGTGGAGAGACCCCAGTGTCATGGAGACAAGCAGTCATCTCAGTTATTCCCAAAACTGGCAAAGATAAGACAGAATGTAATTCATATAGACCTATTTCTGTCCTGAACATTGATTATAGATTATTTGCATCAATATTAGCCAGACGACTCAAAGATATAATCCCGGATTTAATCGACCCTGATCAAACTGGTTTTGTGAAAAACAGACAAACACAGGATAATGTAAGACGGGCTCTCCACCTTATTGATCATATGAGAAACAGTAATGAAGAATTTGCAGTTACAAGTATTGATGCTGAAAAAGCATTCGATTCAATCCGATCGGAATATTTGTACTTGACTCTTGAACGGTTTGGCTTTGAAAATCAGGTTATTAGTTGTCTGAGGTACTGTTCCCCCACAGCAAGGATTAAAATAAATGGGAATTTATCAAAAACTGTTCTACTCAACAGAGGTTGTCGACAAGGGTGTCCCCTCAGTCCAACACTCTTCGCGCTTTTCATTGAACCATTGCTACAGGCAGTCAGAGAAGATAAAGATATAACCGGTGTAATGATTAGTAGAGGTGTGCAAAATTTCCGATTCTTAGATTATTCACGATTCGGCCGTGGAACAATCGAGAACGATTCACAAACGTCCAAATTCCGATTATATAAATATGCCAAGGGAAGCGAAACGAGCGAAAAGTACGCGGAACTGAAACGCAGTAGCGCGCGCGGTCTTCGGGACGCTTTTTGGGACGGACCGAGAGTACACATCCACAACTCACGCCTCGAGATTCAAAACAACAACAAGCATGGCTGAGCTGACCAACCCACCTCTTCGTGACATCAGACCTGCTCCGAAAAGGCAAACAACTTCAGGCGGAAGTATCAGCTAGCTGGCTGCAGTGCGTCGGTTAGCGTTCTACAGGGCGCCGCGCAGTGATACGAACGAACGAACAGAAAAGTAGTGGCTGGCGGTAATGGCGTCTGACTTTATTCAGAAAAGAGTATTGTGATGGAAATGTATCACGCTTTTGAAAACAAATAGTTTTTAGAAGAAAAACGCTTTATTTCCGAGACCCCAGCCATCTTGCTGGACTATTTTCTTTTTTATTTTCTTCCCGTCCAACGTCGAACCAGAACGCGTGTCACCGAACGCTGTCAGAAAGAAGTCAGTGCTGATCGCACACACGGGAGGTGAGGATCAAATTGAGATTCATGTTAAAAAAGCCGAACGATCCCATTAATGTTTACACGTTCATGTTTACACAAGTTAAAAAGCAGAAAAGCACTTGAGGTTTTTTTTTTTTTTGTACCTCTGAGAAACTTTAATGTTTACATGTTCATCTTTACACAACTTAAAAAGCAGGAAAGCACTTTTTTTTAGGCATTTGTATTGAAGTAGTAGTTCACATTGTCTTTCATTTATACCTCAATGCACTTTTGAGTGGATAAAAATAATATATTTTTGCTCAGTGCTATGTTTTATTCTGTTGAAGACTGAATATACTTAAAAGCTGTTGTTACAGAATGAGGACTTGAGTATTTTATTTACTGTTTTGAACTGTTAACTTGATACTGAAATAGTAGTTTATGTAGGCCTGAGAGGACTTTTGTACTATTTTTGTAACTAATGTACGAAACATTAAAAGCACAAAAATACATTGTTTTTTTTCTGCTGCCTGGGGGGGGAATCAATAATCGTTTTATAATCGAATCGTAGCCTCTGAATCGTAATCGCAATCGAATCGTGAGGTGCCCCAAGATTCCCACCTCTAATGATTAGAGATACACAATATAAAATAAGTGCCTACGCGGATGACATACTGCTAACTATTACCAACCCAAATGGAAGTTTGCATAAGTTGTTGTCTATGTTGAAAGTCTTTGGCTCATACTCAGGTTACAAATTAAACTTGCACAAAACACAAGTTCTGACCTATAACTCCACAGGGAGACATTCGCAGGATGAGTAAATTTAATTGGAAAAACAAAGTAATCAAATATCTAGGAGTACAGATACCTAGATTTATCTCAAATCTATGATTCTAATTACGCTCCACTAACAGCTAATATAAAAGGAGATTTAAATCGTTGGTCATTACTCCCAATGAGTATGTATAATCGGGTAGATATTAAAATGAATATACTCCTCTCTGCCTCCCTCTGCACATCTGGCAAAAGAAATTTAAAGATCAGAACTTTGAAAGGAACGTTAGAAAGCTACGTTGGGTGGCCTACGACTCAGATTTTACACCAGCAAAACTAGATGGTACATTTAGACTTTAGGTAAATAAAGGCCTCACCTCTTTTTGTTTAATATCCACCAGTAATGGGCTTGTCACTTTCCAAGAACTTAAAGACACCTATAATCTGGAGAAACTGGACTTTTTCAGATACCTTCAATTACGAACATATTTTGATAAGAATATCAAAACTGCTGAAGAGGAGGCGTGGAGTCTGTCCAATATATTTGTTAATGCCTTCAAAAGTAAAATCAGTAAAAGAGTGAATTCTAAGATCTCTAACTCCTTACAGCAGGAAAAGGGTCTGACCACAATGTATATTAAATTCAGATGGGAGAGGGACGCCAATATAAAGTTATCTGAAGATGACTGGCTGAACATTTGTAGGATGCAGTCTTCCACCTCCAGCTCAAATCTATGGAGAGAATTTACTTGGAAAAATATTTTAAGGTATTTCATAACACCAAAAAGCAAAGCAATAATACAGTGTCATAAACCAGAGCTGGGTCAGTGTTGGAGACTGTGTGGCAACATGTTTGCTGGTCATTTTCACATTTTTTGGGAATGTCCCACTATTTCCTCCTACTGGTTGGATGTTGTAACAGCAATTGGTTCAATAATCCACTTTAAACCTGATCTTAATTCCAGTGTCATATACCTGGGTAATGTGCCAACTGAGATGAAAAAACAGGACCGATATTTACTACAAATACTTCTAGCGGGTGGCAGAAAGGCATTGACTAGGAAGTGGCTGAATAAGGACCCACCAACAATCGAATGGAAGGAAATAGTTCAGGAAGTCTACACTATGGAACAACTGACATTTTCCTTGAGACATTCCTACGCGAAAGGAGAAAAATACTGGAAGAACTGGAAATCGTATTGGAACATGACGTGAATCGAGAAGAGAAACAATTGAACACACTACATTTGAGGACAGTAAATGACATTCTGAGATGCAATGGACCCGCAAATCTTTATTGCATTACATGACCTGACCCCGATTTGTATTTTATTGTGTTTTTTATTTTATTTTTTAATTTAATTTTATGGAGAATGTATACACTTGGATGTTCTTGTCGGTTTTTGTCGTTATTGTCATGTTTCGTTTTTTTGGGTTGGGTTTTTGTTTTATTTTGGTGAGTGTTGGTTGTCTGGTGTTCCTGTCTTCTTCCCCAGTCTCTTTATGGTTAACCTTGTCCACCTGCTTGTGTCTTTCCTTCCTGGTGTGTATTGCTGATTGGTCCCCCTCCCTGCTGTGTCTCCCAGGTGTGTCCTGTTATTGTCATTAGTGTTGGTATAAGGGAGTGGTGTTTGTCTCACGCGGGTTTGGGAGCATTGTCTGATGTTTGCTGTTTGAATGTCTGCATGTCTAGTCACAGTGGTGTCTTTATTGCCAAGTCTACCAAGTCTTTATTGCCAAGTCTACCAAGTCTGTTATTGCCAAGTCTACCAAGTCTTCCACGCCAAAGTCTACCAAGTCTTCCACGCCAAGTCTAAGTCTTCCATGCCAACTCTGCTAAGTCTTCTACGCCAAGTCTTCTGCGCCAAGTCTTCTGCGCCAAGTCTTCTGCGCCAAGTCTTCTGCGCCAAGTCTTCTACGCCAAGTCTTCTACGCCAAGTCTTCTACGCCAAGTCTTCTACGCCAAGTCTTCTACGCCAAGTCTTCTATGCCAAGTCTTCCCCGCCAAGTCTTCCCCGCCAAGTCTTCCCCGCCAAGTCTTCCCCGCCAAGTCTTCCCCGCCAAGTCTTCCCCGCCAAGTCTTCCCCGCCAAGTCTTCCACGCCAAGTCTTCCACGCCAAGTCTTCCACGCCAAGTCTTCCACGCCAAGTCTTCCACGCCAAGTCTTCCACGCCAAGTCTTCCACGCCAAAGTCTACCAAGTCTTCCACGCCAAGTCTAAGTCTTCCATGCCAAATCTGCTAAGTCTTCTGCGCCAAGTCTTCTGCGCCAAGTCTTCTGCGCCAAGTCTTCTGCGCCAAGTCTTCTACGCCAAGTCTTCCACGCCAAGTCTTCCACGCCAAGTCTTCCACGCCAAGTCTTCCACGCCAAGTCTTCCACGCCAAGTCTTCCACGCCAAGTCTTCCACGCCAAGTCAGCCACGCCAAGTCTCTGCCTCACGCCACGGCAAGTCTCTGCCTCACGCCACGGCAAGTCTCTGCCTCACGCCACGCCAAGTCTCTGCCTCACGCCACGCCAAGTCTCTGCCTCACGCCACGCCAAGTCTCTGCCTCACGCCACGCCAAGTCTCTGCCTCACGCCACGCCAAGTCTCTGCATCACGCCACGCCAAGTCTCTGCCTCACGCCACGCCAAGTCTCTGCAACACGCCACGCCAAGTCTCTGCAACACGCCACACCAAGTCTCCGCCATGATCTGTTCCACGTCCAGCCCAGTCTACTCCCCTTCCGTCTCGTCCAGTCCTTCCCCGTCATAGTTAATAAAGTTCCTTACATCATCTTTCCAGTCTGTCTTCCCGCCTGTTTCCTCCGCTTTTGGGTCCACCCATACCCCATACGTAACAGAATGCTCCCACCAACCCGGACCCAGCGGAAGTTCCAAGTCCCCGTTCCGGCTCCGCGCCGGATTCAAGTCCCCGTTCCGGCTCCGCGCCGGATTCAAGTCCCCGTTCCGGCTCCGCGCCGGATTCAAGTCCCCGTTCCGGCTCCGCGCCGGATTCAAGTCCCCGTTCCGGCTCCGCGCCGGATTCAAGTCCCCGTTCCGGCTTCGCGCCGGATTCAAGTCCCCGTTCTGGCTCTGTTGTCGCCCCTTGAGCCCGCAATACTGCCGCCTCCTGGGCCGCCCCCCGATCCAAATTTCATGGAGTTTTGTAAGGCAGTTTTCCGCCCCTTGGTAGACTCGTATTCGTACCCTGATTAGGGGCAGAGTTTAGCTCCCGTCCCCGCCCTCCCCGTTTTGGCTTGTTTTTGTTTTAGGGACGTCTGGGAGCCGTCCCTTGGTGGGGGGGTACTGTCATGTTTCGTTTTTTTGGGTTGGGTTTTTGTTTTATTTTGGTGAGTGTTGGTTGTCTGGTGTTCCTGTCTTCTTCCCCAGTCTCGTTATGGTTAACCTTGTCCACCTGCTTGTGTCTTTCCTTCCTTGTGTGTATTGCTGATTGGTTCCCCCTCCCTGCTGTGTCTCCCAGGTATGTCCTGTTATTGTCATTAGTGTTGGTATAAGGGAGCGGTGTTTGTCTCACGCGGGTTTGGGAGCATTGTCTGATGTTTGCTGTTTGAATGTCTGCATGTCTAGTCACAGTGGTGTCTTTATTGCCAAGTCTACCAAGTCTTTATTGCCAAGTCTATCAAGTCTTTATTGCCAAGTCTACCAAGTCTTTATTGCCAAGTCTACTAAGTCTTCCACGCCAAAGTCTACTAAGTCTGTTATTGCCAAGTCTTCCACGCCAAAGTCTACCAAGTCTTCCACGCCAAGTGTAAGTCTTCCACGCCAAGTCTTCCACGCCAAGTCTTCCACGCCAAGTCTTCCACGCCAAGTCTTCCACGCCAAGTCTTCCACGCCAAGTCTTCAAAGTCAGCCACGCCAAGTCTTCAAAGTCAGCCACGCCAAGTCTCTGCATCACGCCACCCCAAGTCTCTGCCATGATCTGTGTCCACGTCCAGCCCAGTCTACTCCCCTTCCGTCTCGTCCAGTCCTTCCCCGTCATAGTTAATAAAGTTCCTTACATCAACTTTCCAGTCTGTCTTCCTGCCTGTTTCCTCCGCTTTTGGTTCCACCCATACCCCGTACGTAACAGTTATGCAGTTTGTATTGCTTGTTTGCTTGCTGAAAAATAATTAAAAAAAACAAGTCCACAAAAAAACAATTGCCACAGTGTTTTGGATTTTATGGGCATTAAGCCGTTTTCTCACCACACAATGCGCTCATAAGTTTTTTTCAAGCACAAATGTATATTGTTTATCCTCAGCAAAGAACAATTGTTATTGCTGAGGAGTTGTGATATCTTCTCTGGCTCCATGTACCTGTACAGTATTATACTTCATCTGGTGGCCAAAGAGCACACACCAGAAGGAACAGCATAATGACCATTGAACTGAAGCAAAAAGTGCGATAAACGTTTGAATTATTTACATTCATTAATTGTGTCATTACTATGTTTTTATGAAGTACAATATTTCTATTGCAATTTTTCCTCTTCAAAATACACATTACAACTTTTTGTTGTCGGTGGGAATAGAAATAAGATTTATATTAGTTTGGAGTTATGAACATGGTCACGGGAAAATCAACTCGTATATCAGAGCAACAATGTTTTATTTTTTTAATTGTTTCATTGAAACAAAGATAATGACTTTGTCAGAAGGTGGCTAAAGCAACCAGATTAGAGCACATTACAATGTTCTCAAAAGACAAAATCAAATACATATTCAATACATTTAATTTTTTCCTCGTTTGTTTTTATTCATTCAGATATTTTAGGCTGAAGTGCTGTATACGATTTGTATTAAAAATGTCACAATTCTATCAAATCTGGCTACTAATTTATTAAAGTGCTAAATACTTTATTGTATTGTCCAAAATTTTACATTACTTGATAAACATCCCAAGCAGAGGTATACATACAGTTATGGGTCAATTTGACCCAACTTTCTGGGTTGTTTAATACAAAACGGTTCTGTGTAGGTCACTCCTATTAATTTTATATTTTTATTTACTGATGAGTGTCGTGCTTTATATGGTCTTGATGAATGGAGTTCTGGATGGTCAGCATATCCAAACAAGGTTATCATGTCAGCAAGGTTCGAGCTGGAAGAAAACATGACTGGCCCCTTTTAAGTGGCCTTTAGGTGTCAAACTAACCAGATAATTTTCTGCCGTGGTACATAACGAACCGTAATATATATTTTTCTTGCAAGACAACTCACTCTATACAATGTGGTATTTAAAAGGGAAAGAAAACTCATGGTGTTGCCACCATCATTTCCTGACCTCAACCCTATTGAGAACTAGGGCTGTAACGATAATGGCAATATCGTGACATCGTGATATTAAAACTGCCACAATATCGTCGTCATCATGTTCACAATATTTAAAAGCCACGCATCTGTTAAGTCAGGTTGATTTCCATTTGTGCAGTTCTAGCACCATCTGGTGGCTATTTCTTTTTAGTGCAGTTTAATTTTTATTAGGGATGTTTTAGCCCTTCTATATTTAAAATCACTAATTGTCAGATGAAGGGGATTGCAATATGCTTGTGAAGCGAGTCAATATGTGGAGGAAATCACTGAGTGCTTTCATTATGTAAGTGCTTCAATATTAAGTGTTATTAGAGATTGGAGGTTGTTTATATGTATTGCTGTTAAGTACAAAAGCACAATATTGTGCTTTTTTTTTTTAGTATGAGCTCATTTTTTTTCAACATTGTGATCTTTTTAAAATATTGCCAACCTCCCCACAATATCATGATAATTATTGTATCGTGAGCTTCATATAGTATCGTGATATTTGGATATCGTTACATCCCTATTGAGAACCTGTGACACATCTTAAAATGAGCTGAGCGTGGACAGCAGTATCCCTCCAACAGACGATTGGGTTTGGTCTCACATCCTCAATTGTGTCTAACTACAGACACGATCTATGGACTTAAAAGTTCAATGGATTGAGAGTAGCTAAAGTGAGATTGAAAAAGAGTTATACATATAAAGGGAACTGATGAACCAACTCCAGTTTAAAAAGAGAATTGTTGACCAACTTAATGAAATTTCTTTAATTGATAATACACAAAGGGTGAGAAGCTCGGTCATCCGGGAGGGACTCAGAGTCGAGCCGCTGCTCCTCCGCGTAGAGAGGAGCCAGTTGAAGTGTCTCGGGCATCTGGTTCGGATGCCTCCTGAACGCCTCCCTGGAGAGGTGTTCCGGGCATGTCCTACCGGCGGGAGGCCCCGGGGACGACCCATGACACGCTGGAGAGACACTATGTCTCTCGGCTGGCTTGGGAACGCCTTGGGATCCCGCCGGCGGTGCTGGTTGAAGTGGCTGGGGAGAGGGAAATCTGGATTTCCCTCCTAAAGCTGCTGCTGCCCCCGCGACCCGACCTCGGATAAGTGGTAGAAGATGGATGGATGGATGGATGGATGGATGGATGGATGGATAGATAATGCACAATTGAATTGAATTAATCCAAAGTGAACATATTAAGTTGAATGTTAAACCAAAGTGAATCAATAACCCATTGGTCTTTGTTTTGTGATTACCACATTACCACTTTGTACTAGAATTTCAAAATCTTTTATTTGAAAATGTACAGTGACCAAAAAGTTGCCCAAAACCCACATATCAACCACACAGTGTAATACCAAATAAGTGGAAATGTAAATAATAGGAAGGTTATAACGGCAGGCAAGCCTCATTGTGATGAGTGGATGTTTCACTTGACTTCATTCCAGCCCCTTGTTGTGGCATATTTTTTCAGAGAGTCCACAGTCCTCGTCCTCTGAGTGTGCATAGGATGGCTGTTGGATGTCCACAGTTGGTTTGTCTGAGAAGCTATGGTTCTGTCCGCTACTCGCGGCGCTATCCTGAAATGTTTTGATGCTGCTTTTATGCCACTGCACAGACCGCTGGGTCCAGTCATACATGGTTGTCACCTGTTCTGATAAAGGGCAGAGCAAGGACTGGAAGCAGCTGTTGCCAGGCATGGACAGTTTTGCCAATGATTCATACTCTGGGTCGATGGCTTCTACTTTGATTTGGACAGTCTTGGCTTTGATTCGCAGTTTATGAGGCAGAGCTGACGAACTGGCCTCGGGCACTTTGTGTGTAGATACGATGACACTTCTTGGGTCAGCTGCAGATGGCATCAACCCTTTGGGGACCAGCTGTTCATCTTCACCATCTGATGATTTGCTCACAGCACCATCATCTGAGCTTCTGGGAGAGTTACTGGATGACCTGGTGATCTGTAAGAATGGAGCAGATTGGGTGTAGATGCTTGACAAGGGGTTGGCCATGTAGTTCCTCAAGAGTTCATAGGGACTACTTCTCTCATGTGGAAAGCTGCCATTCTCTGCCTGTTCCCGTTTGACCTCTGTGGTTCTGCACATACTTAAACTACCCTGAGTTGGAGCATATGCCTTGGATATATTTGGTGATTGTTTGATGACTGAAATGCAGCTACTGTGCAGGTGGTGAGGCTCTGTTTCCTTGCTGGAGGAACCCTGGTCGGCACTGGCTGTGACAAATTGCTGATATAGATGGACACTCTTTGGGCCAGATAACTTCTCAATTTCTTGGGCATATGCTGCTGAGCTCAAAAGGCCAAATTTGAGTTTAAGTGACAGCAGTTCAACTTTGAGGGAGGCATTTTCCTCCCCAAGGGCCATCAGCTTGTTCTCCAGCACCATGTCATTTATACGCCGCTTCTCTCTTGAGCGTTTAGCTGCCTCATTGTTTTTGCGACGTCTCTCCCAATAAACAGTGTCTTTCTTCTCCTCTGCGATAAACTCCCTTTTCCTGCGACAGGTAGTTTTAGCTATGAATGGCATAGCAGAGACGTTGCCTATCAGATCCGGGTTAGCCTCTTGTAAGGCCACAGCCAGTAGCAGGGCATTGTCTCCACTATATGGCTCACTGGAGTCAATTTCTTGCTTGACTGATTGCATATTTGTCAAGTTTATCTTCAGAAGTAACTGTTCCCCATAATACCTTCATGTACTAATGATATCTTCCAAGAGGGGCAATCCACTGCTCATCACAAAATCTGTGGGATTACAGAAAGAGAGCCATACATTAATTTCCATGAAATAATTACAGAATAAAACATGTTTAAAAAGCCTTATACATTTTTTTTTGCAGATATTTTTTCCCCAAGTCTGTCGTCCTGGTACGTGTAATACAACACACAAATCAGCAGTTTAATGTATTTATTTATTTTTATTTTAACCTGGAAGCATGTAGAAGTGTTTGATGTGTGAATACTGCACAACAAAAGCCGCTCATCACATACTGTATGTTTCCTAAGATAACATTTTGATGTGCTTAGGATAACCTCATTGAAGTATCAGCGGTCTTAGGATGTGAATTGAGATAAGTTCAAATCAAGTAATTTAGTAATCTTCCATAATTCTGTCCCTTTTGTGTAATACACCAGTACGTCTAGCAGACCGGAGTATGGCATTACCACCACCAATGGGTTAGTATAGTGCTTATTAACACCTTGACTCCATGAAGCATATATACAACCCCTAGCAAAAAGTATGGAATCACCAGTCTTGGACGAGCACTCACTCAGATGTTTTATTCTGGAGATCAAACTCAGATAAAAAGCATCAAACAGTCGTAAGGTCATTCCAAAGTGCAACATCTTGGCTTTCAGAAACACTAAAAGAATGAAGAAAAAACATTGTGCTGGTCAGTAAATGTTACTTTTATAGAGAAATTGCAGGGAAATACATATGGAATCACTCCATTCTGAGGAAACAAAAATATGGAATCATGAAAAACAGACAAAGAAAAAAAATCAAAACACATCACTAATATTTAGTTGCACCACCTCTGGCTTTTATGACAGTGTCCAGTCTCTGAGGCATGCACTTGATGAGTGACAAACACTATTCTTCATCAATCTGGTGCCAGTCGGAACCTTGATCTTAGTCTTTTGTTAAAAGGTGAACCAAATATCGTCATTGTCATAATTTATAGACCTCCAAAACAAAAAGGCAGATTCATGGAGGAATTTGAAGAAATGCTGTCAGTAATTTGTACCGACTATGATTATCTGGTCTTAACTGGAGACTTTAACATTCATGTTGAAAACAACTTGGATAAAAATACCAAAGAATTTTGTAATATACTTGATACTTTTGGTCTCTCACAACATGTAAAAGGTCCAACACACAATCAAGGTCACATTCTTGATCTCGTCATCTCTAAAGGTGTTGACATTTTATCTGTTGAGGTGAAAGATCTGGCTATTTCAGATCATTCCTGTGTGTTTTTTGAGTTATAAACAATCCCAGAAGTTCAAACAACTACTGTCTCGATTAAAAAAAGGTACATAAATGAGAATACAAGCAACATGTTTATGGAATTAATGGCTGCATCACCAACTGTAAATGCAGAGACCGTTGATGAACTTCTGGATGAATTCACCTCAAAAATCTCAAATGTTTTGGATGCTGTTGCTCCTATTAAAACTAAGACCATTTCATCCCGAACTAAAACACCTTGGAGGTGTGCTACCAACATAATGACTTTGAAATCTAAATGCAGAAAAGCAGAGCGAAAGTGGAGAAAAACTAAACTCCAAGTTCATTTTGACCTGTACAGACAATGTCTTTGTCGTTTTAACCAAGAGTTAGTAATAGCTAGACAACAACACTTTTCTGAAATTATTAGTAGGAACCTCAACAATACACGCACTCTATTTGCCGTGGTTGACAAACTTACAAATCCCCCAAATCAAACAGCGCCAGAACTCCTCTCAACAGATAAATGCAATGAATTTGCCTGCTACTTTAGTGAAAAAGTACAAGCCATCAGGTCAAACATTGTTACAAACCAGCAAAATAACAAAACGATGCTGCACTTAAAATCACCTAGGAATAATTTAATTACCATGACAGAATTTGACTCAGTGGATCAAAATACTGTAGTAGACTTGGTTCAGCAATTGAAACCTTCCACGAGCTGTCTTGACACAATACCATCTGGCTTTTTCAAAACCATTGTGAAATCTGTTCAGATCGATTTACAACAAATAATTAATTGCTCACTTCAATCGAGTTTCCTAAATGTCTGAAAGTAGCCGCCGTCAAGCCCATTCTAAAAAAGAGAACACTGGATGTCTCCCTGCTAGCAAATTATAGACCAATCGCAAACCTTCCCTTCCTAACTAAAATAGTTGAAAAAGTGGTTTTTAATCAACTCAGCAATTTTTTGAGCTTAAACGGACTTTTGGAGAAATTCCAGTCAGGTTTCCGACCTCATCACAGTACAGAAACAGCCCTGATTAAAGTACTGAATGATATAAGATTGAGCACTGATGCAGGGAAGGTATCAGTGCTCGTCTTGTTGGACCTCAGTGCAGCATTTGACACGATTGATCATAATATACTGTAGACAGGCTGGAAACTTGGGTGGGATTAAATGGAACAGTCCTTAAATGGTTCAGGTCCTATTTGGAGGAAAGGAGTTACTTTGTGACCATTGGAAATTTTGAATCTGATTGAAAGGCCATGACATGTGGGGTCCCTCAAGGGTCAGTCCTTGGACCCCTGTTGTTCAGTCTGTATATGTTACCTATGGGTCAAATACTTCAGAACGCCGATGTTGACTATCATAGTTATGCAGATGACACACAACTGTATTTATCAATGTCCCCAAATGCCAGCAGTTCTATTAACGTATTGTGTCATTCTCTAGAGCAAGTTAACAACTGGATCAACCAAAATTTCCTTCAGCTGAACGAAAACAAAACGGAGCTCATTGTTTTCGGCAATAAAGAAAAGAGGATTGCTGTTAAAAACAGCTTGAGTCACTGTCTTTAGAAACTAAAGACCAAGTTCGAAATCTTGGGGTATTAATAGACTCAGATCTGACCTTCAGCAATCATATTAAATTCATCACTAAAACAGCCTTTTACCAGCTGAAAAACATATCCAGACTGAAGGACTGCATACTTCAAGCAGACCAAGAGAAGCTTATCCATGCTTTTATCTCCAGCAGACTAGATTACTGTAACGGTCTTCTGACTGGACTCTCTCAAAAGAACATGAGACAATTGCAGCTCATTCAGAACGCTGCAGCTCGAGTTCTGACCAAAACAAAAAGATCAGAACATATTACTCCAGTACTTAAGGATTTACACTGGCTCCCTGTCAGCTGTAGAATCGATTTTAAAGTTTTGCTACTTGTCTATAAATCACTAAATGGTTTGGGTCCTGAATATATCCAAGAAATGCTGATTGAGTACAAACCCAGCGGGGCTCGGAGATCTACAGACTTGGGCCAACTCGTGGAACCCAGAGTTCGAAGCAAACATGGTGAAGCTGCATTTAGCTATTCTGCTGCACACAGATGGAATAGGCTACCAACAGAAGTGAAGTCAGCCCCGAGTGTAAATGCTTTCAAATCCAGGTTAAAAACTTTGCTTTTTTCTTATACCTTTGATTAGGGACTTTTAAACAGCTTTAATTAAGTGTTTTTTTATTATTTTAAATGTTTTGAAGTTTGTTGAATAATGTTTTAAGATTGTTATTGTATGTTCTTTTTAGTAAATTTTGTAACCTATTTTCATTGATTTTTCTTCCTCTGAATGTTAACTACCCTTGTGAGGAATAAGCGGTCAAAGAGGGCGGCACGGTAGTCGAGTGGTTAGCACGTCCGCTTCCCAGTTCTGAGGTCTCCGGTTCGAGTCCAGGCTCGGACCTTCCTGGGTGGAGTTTGCATTTTCTCCCCATGCCCGCGTGGGTCTTCTCCGGGTACTCCGGTCTCCTCCCACATTCCAAAGACATGCATGGCAGGTTAATTGGGCGCTCTGAATTGTCCCTAGGTGTGCGTGTGAGTGTGGATGGTTGTTCGTCTCTGTGTGCCCTGCAATTGGCTGGCAACCAGTCCAGGGTGTCCCCCGCCTACTGCCCAGAGCCAGCTGAGATAGGCGCCAGCAGCCCCCGCGACCCTTGTGAGGAATAAGCGGTCAAGAAAATGGATGGATGGATGAATGTTAACTACTGTTTCTTGATGCTTATGTGTTCTTTCCTTGTGTAAAGCACATTGAGTTGCGTTGTGTATGAAATGTGCTATACAAATAAACTTGCCTTGCCTTGCCTTGCTGTGGACCATTTTGTTCAATTTCCACCACAGGTTTTCAATTGGGTTGAGATCTAGGCTATTTGCAGGCCATGACATTGACTAGATGCGTCTTTCTCCAAGGAATGCTTTCACAGTTTTTGCTCTGTGATCATTGTCATCTTGGAAAAGGATTTCATCGTCCCCAAACATTTTTTCAATTGAAGGGATAAGAAAGCTGTCCAAAATGTCAATGTCAACTTGTGCATTTATTGAAGATTTAACCACAGCCATCTCCCCAGTGCCTTTGCCTGACATGCAGCCCCATATCATGAAGGACTTTGGGAATTTGGATTTTTTAAGCAGTCCTCTTTGTAAATCTCACTGGAACGTCACCAAACAAAAGTTCCAGCGTCATCACCTTGTCCAATGCAGATTCATGATTCATCACTGAAGAGAACCTTCATCCAGTCATCCACAGTCCATGATTGCCTCTCCTTAAGGTAATTGCAGTCTTGTTCTTTTTTGTTTAAGCGTCAATGATGGTTTCCTTTTAGCTTTCCTGTATGTAAATCACATTTCCTTTAAGCGATTTTGCAGAGTTCTGTCACATACATTGACTCCAGCTTCCTCCCATTTCTTAATTTGTCTTGTGCATTTTCTGTTTTCGAGACATATGGCCTTTAGTAGTTTGTCTTGATGCTTAGATGTCTTCCTTGGTCTACCAGTACGCTTTACTTTAACAACCTTCCCAGGCTGTTTCTACTGGGTCCAGATCTTCGATACAGCTGACTGTGGACAGCCCACATCTTTGGCGACCATACGTGTAGTTACCTTCTTCGAAAAGTTTGATAATCCTGTCTTTGGTCTCAAGAGACATCTCCCTTGTTGGAGTCATGATTCTTGCCAATCCACTTGGTCCACCAGCCCTCCAAGGTGTGATAACTGCACTCTTTTTAACTGCTGACTAACGAGCAGATGTAATTTGAGGCAAGTGCCCAATTAAGGAAAGGAAATTGACTGGGTGTGTCGTTATTTTCTGCTCAAAATGGAGTGATTCCATATTTTTTTTTCCTCAGAATGGAGTGATTCCATATTCATTTCCCTGCACTTGCTCTATAAAAGTAACATTTACTGACCAGCACAATGTTTTTTTCCCCCCATTTCTTTTAGTGTTTCTGAAAGCCAAGATGTTCCACTTTGGAATGAACTTGCGATGTTTCATGCTTTTTAATTTTTTTTATCTGAGTTTGGTCTACAGAATGAAACGTATGAGTTAGTGCTTGTCCAAGACTGGTGATTCCATACTTTTTGCTCGGGGTTGCACCAGTCATCTTGTCCCCTGTGCTGAAAAACAGCCCCAAAGCATGATGATGGCACCATAATGCTTCTCAGTAGGTAATCTTGGGATGCAACTGCCCTCAGACCCCGGGTTTTCACCGGATGCGGTTGCGGTGCGGTTGCGGTGCGGTGCGTCTTGACTGCGTGCTCCGGACGGGTCAATTTTTTTGTCAATCCACACCGGCTCCGCACAGCTGCGGTCCGGCAGCTCCGTCGCCGACCACTTCCCAACGTGTCTCGCGGGACCGATCATGTGGCATTTCACAACGACAAACATACAGAAAGTCTGTGCTCAACAGAGAAGCAGAAAGAGAGGTGGACTTCTTTTGATTTAACCTTTTCTTCTTCTTCTGCTATGAGATTCCATGCAGCATCCTTTTTTTGGTTGTCCTTATAAAAAGGATGTGCCGTGTCATATATTATTTTGTGGTTTTCCACCTCCAATATAAACCTCTCCTCGTCCATGTTCGCTGGTGTCTAAACCGTGAATGAGCACATGGCCCGGCGACGCCCACGTCACGTTTTGCTGAAAAACTTGCGAAATAGGAGCTGGCGAGTGTTTTATTCTGAAAGGTAACCGGAAATTTATTTTGAAACTGCCTCGGTCTTCCTGTCCCGCTCGATGTGTTTTGTGCTAGCTTGCCATTTGCCGGAGGCCTACCGCTGCGGCGTCCGGCAAAAATAGAAAATAGGTCTATCCTTGCGGAAGGCTTGCGGCACGCCGCAGGCCTTCCGCAGTCGACACGCAACGCACCCGCAAGCGGTGTAAACTGCACCATTCGAATGAATGGAATCTAATTGCTTGCGTCGCCGGACCGCACCGCAACCGCACCGCAACCGGTGAAAACCCGGGGTAAAAAGGCAGTGTGTATTATTTTTGTGCCATCTAGTGGTGAACTAATAGAATGCAACAATTTTGAAGAATTCAGACTAAGGTATCTCAGTGAGACCACACTTCACAAGGCTACCATCAATTATTTACTACCAATTATTATTTGGAGTGAGTGAGCCTGGCGATTAGGAGGACTCACTGGAGCGGCTAACAAGAGTGGCTAGCAAGCTATCGAGAGGAAGCAGAGGGAGACAAGCTGCGGAGCCCGAAACATGGGACTCGGCGACAACCAGCCGCAGGCCACAGATGTGGAAGGGAAGCGGCGGTCAACCCATCAGGTCCGAAATTAGCTGCAAGCACCACCAGAGACTAACTTCGTTCGCGAAGTTCTTCTTCGGGTAGCTGTAGCTGAAAGGTGGCGGGAAAACATGTCAGCCTTCTTAAAGACGTGGCACAACCTATGTAGAATAATTAGCGATTACTAGACCAACAAATACATTTAAAACATGTACCGTTACTTTGGTGTGATAGAACACACACTAGGGCTGCACAATATCCATCCATCATCATCTGCGGCTTATTCGGGGTCGGGTCGCGGGGACAGCAGCTTTAGCAGGGAAGCCCATACTTCCATCTCCCCAGCCACTTCAACCAGCTCCTCGGCAGGCCAGCTGAGAGACATAGTCTCTCCAGCGTGTCTTGGGTCATCCCCGGGGCCTCCCGCCGGTGGGACATGCCCGGAACACCTCCCCAGGGAAGCGTCCAGGAGGCATCCGAACCAGATGCCCAAGCCACCTCAACTGGTTTCTCTCAATGCGGAGGAGCAGCGGCTCGACTCTGAGTCTCACCCGGATGACCGAGCTTCTCACCTTAAGGGTGAGCCCGGACACCCTGGGGAGGAAACCTCCTCCTGAATCCGAGATTCGACATCTCCAGCTTGACGGCATCCCTTACCGCTGGTGTCCACCAGTGGGTTCGGGGATTTCCGCCACGACAGGCACCAGCCACCTTTACGGCCACAGCTCTGATCGGCTGCCTCAACAATAATGGAGGCGCGGAACATGTTCCACTCGGACTCAATGACACTGCCTTCCTGTTCATCCATGGCTACATGGTGAGCAACTAGTTTACAGCATTATTAAGTACATGTCCTCCAAAGTCTGAAGATCAGCATGTGGTTTCAAGGATCATCACTACCAAACACCCAATTTCTGCAATCAAATGAACATTTTTTATTTTAATGCTTAATGTTATGTTTTCTATATCTGTACAATATGTACATATGTACAATAGTGTTTTTAGCAGTCAGACTGCACTTAGCATTGTTGAGCATTGCTAACAACTACCATAAACATCACTACTGAAACAGCCACTACCAAAACATATGGAAAGGTTTTGGTTGTGACAATATGTTTATTTTTAAATAAAGTAAGTCTTTTATAATATAATGCATATATATTAGATGTTATGCATAACCTTCCTGATTTTAATTATTTTCTATTTCATACTTTATCTGAATTTAAAGGGAGAAACGCCAAAACTGAGAATGACCAAGTGAAATACTAAGAACAATATTTCAAATAGTATTTTAAATATTTAAAGAGAAAGAAATAAGAAATGGAAGGAAGTAGGAAAGATGAAATCTATTCACAACTTATCCAGCAGAGAGCAAAGGAAAGTCAGAAGAGCATAGAAAAAAAGACAGCATGATCATCGGATGTCTCTGGAAAAACAGAGATGGAGGTATTTTGCCGGGCTTCCTCGCCAACTCGCACCCTCTAGTGAAGGTGATCAGACACCAGGGCCTACTAGGGCTTCAGCAATGTCAAAAGTTGATGTTGACGGCAGACCTGTCCAAATGATCTCCAAGAACGAAGACTCAGAAGGAATTAATGAGAAACAAAGTTTCAGATCATGTCAAAAACACCCTTATTTTTCACAACACAATTGTGCAATATGTTCAGGAAAAACTACATGTCCTCTAGTTATAAGGCGAAACGTGCAACAGGAATGTCTCCACAACATGCTCAGAAAATGCTGTCTTGTTTCCATGGCCAAAAAAGCATTTAGAATTCCCTCAAACAGTTCTACAAGACAACAGACAACCCTGATGCAAAGGTCACCTATCAGAGAACAAATAACGAAAAGACTGGACACAGTAAAAATGTCCCCAAGTCAAGCTTTGATGCAGCTTTTGACATGAAGAGGTGGCTTAAACCAATGGTAGTTAGCGCAAAAAACGACCAGCAGGTGGCAGCAGAGTATAAGAGATCAGCCAGGGCCAAGTAACAAGCTCTTATTGACACTGTTTTCACCAGGAATGTAATAAAACGTAGCTATATTCTATTGCTAATTGCTGCAAAATGGAAACTGATTCAAATATACTTTTCTTCCTGATGAAAGAAGAGACTCTAATCTTTCTTTTGGCAGGTTCCATGTTTTATAGCAATAAAACACAATACAGTATTCTGTGGATCTTGTAAAATCCAGTAAAACAGCCGGTAGCGAAGGGGGTTGTTTTAGTTAAAATGGCTGCCATTGAATGAGTTAAAAAAAGAAGATGCAAAAAGAGATTCTCTGACATGATGCTAAATTTGCACAAGAAACTTTTGCTAGAAATGCCTCATCTGTAGTTGTCCTATTCACTTTTCTGCAGGGTAAATAAATTATTTCAGGGTTCTTTCCCCAAACATTAATAACAGAGAGACATGACTGCAAAGTTTACAACAATGCTCAAATAAAAATAGGCTAAAACATTGGCATTATTAACGCAGAGAGCATGAGCAAAGTTTCAGAAGATCTATGCTGACACTGAGGCTAAATTTTGCATGTACAGAAAATGTCCCTCATGGAGGAATGTCGCTCCCATACAGGGCTATAGCGACAGGGCCTATATGGTGGTACCAATGGCTCTCAAAGAAATAAGACTATGAAAAAGGAGTAGATGGGCAAACAGAGAAGATCACTGTCAAATAAAACTGAAAGAGATACGAGTTTGAAAAAGACATGAAAGCAAAAGTTTAGAAAGCACTTCTTCAGAGTCTGCCTGGAGAGACTAAAGATTAAGTACAAAACTTAATTTGTTAAATGTATGTTACCAAAAACTGTTTGTCGTTCTAATTCAAATTTCATGGAAGATGAAAGCACTGTTAATAAATATGCCGTATGATAGACTGATGACCTGTCCATATGTCAATATGATCAACTTTCTACATTTTACAATGAACAATAGCATTTAAATGTTGATACATTTAGAGAAAAATACAAAATTCTGTAAAAAAAATAAAAAATAAAAAAATCAGTTAGACTGATTTTGATGCCAAAACCATATAAATATGAGTCAGCTAATAGAAATCTTTTTATTGTACTGTAATGCTGTATTTCGGTAGTGACAAATTTTAGGACAGGTAAAATATTTGGGAAAAGATAGAAAATATCATTTGAAAATTGACTGTACTTTTACTTTACTTGTACTTTTATGTGCCCTTTAGATATAATGCAACATGAACATAGTCAATGTTTTTCTGAAATAATATACAAATTTCACACATTTTCCATGTCAGAATTTGAACCAATTCGGTAGAATGGTGCATATATACATTATACAGTTAACAGACATCCTGTGTTTATGGGCTGATATTTGTGCCACCAGAAACTGAATCTGAATTATTTAGATTTGAATTTGAATCGCTAAACTTGACTAACTATTGAAAAATTGTATCTGAATTACATAGACTGAATTTGTGCTGTTCATTATGAATAACTGGATTTAAAAACTGAATTTGAATTACCTAAATTGAATTTGTATTTTTTTTTTTTTTAGTTTGAATCACTGAAGTGAAAAATTTAATCTGTATTGTCAAATTTGAATGTGAAAAAAAAAAATCAATATATGTTCACATTCAGTTTTGCAAATACAAATTAAAATTTTCTAAATTCAAATTCAGTTCGCTTGACAAACATCCGGGTACTTTAGAAAGAGCAATCAAATACAGATACACAAATCTGCTCTTTGGCCAATCGGCGCCATTGTTTTTCCGCTGACTTTGTTGAGATTTTCCTTACTTGTTTTTTGTTGTTGTTTTTTTACTCAGCATAAACGTAACTATAACACTAAACATAACCATAATCTTAACTCAAACTAACGTGAAGTAGTATTATTTGTGTATTTGAGTATATTTCGCTGTTTTGTTTTGGTTTGTTTTTGTTTTTTGTATTTCGCTTTTAACTAAGACGGCTGTTGACGTTTTCGTCACCACCAGAAACACGTGACACCATTTGAACACCAAAGTTGTAGCGCAGCGCCACCGAATGGCGAATGTAGCGTAATTGCAGTACATCGTGTCTTCACGGTGGTTTGTCTTAACGACTTGGACTAGGTGGATGGAATATGATTTATGCCATGACTCGTGATGGAATATATAAATTCACAAAAGTTTTAGCCTCCGTGAATTTTTAAGTTAGTTAGAATATGCATATATATTAACGTGGTGCTAGACACGTCATTTAAATTAAGTGAACGCAGACAGCCTGTCTGGTGTTCACTTAACACTAGGGCTGTATATAAGGGAAGGGAAATTTATATATTTAATTTATTATTCTTTTAATATAACTATGGGCGTTTTATGCCACTGAAGACTCAGGGTACTGCAGCATGCTTAATCCAAGAATCCTGCACAATTGAGGAATAGGCTTTCTAGAAGCATAAATGTATTAGCCAATGTTTAAACCAACTTTAATAAATTGAACGGATATTTGAAATCGTTTTCCTCTCTTCTTCATCACTCAATGTTCAGCCAACAGTTATAACAGTTATAATTTTACAGCAATGTACATGACTGTCAAATTAAGTGAACATAAGACAGTCGTTTAGACGAACCACCATGAAGACACGACGTACTGCAATTACGCTACATTCCCCATTTGGTGGCGCTGCGCTACAACAAGCTACTGTGTTCAAATGGGGTCACATGTTTCTGGTGGTGACGAAAACGCCAATAGCCGTCTTAGTTAAAACAGCGAAATATACTCAAAAATAAAAATAATACTACTTCATGTTAGTTTGAGTTAAGATTACGGCTATGTTTAGTGTTATAGTTACGTTTAGGTTTACTGAAAAAAATAGTAAGAAACCCGAGAGCAGCTGTTCCGGGTAAAGTGACGTCAGTAGAAAAACAAAGGCGCTGATTGGCCAAAGAGGATATCGTGCATCTGTAATAGAGTGCTCTTCCTCAAGTACCCGGATGTTTGTCAAGCGAACTGAATTTGTATTTAGAAAATTTGAATTTCTATTTGCAAAACTGAATGTGAACATATAGGGAATATTGAATTTTTTTCCACATTCAAATTTGACAATACAGATTCAGTTTTTCACTTCAGTGATTCAAACTAAAAAATACAAATTCAATTTAGGTCATTCAAATTCAGTTTTTAAATCCAGTTATTTAAAATGAACAGCACAAAGTCAGTTTATATGTAATTCAGATACAATTTTTCAACACAGTTATTCAAGTTTAGCGATTCAAATTAAATCTAAACAATTCAGATTCAAGTTTAGCGATTCAAATTCATTCAATTCAGATTCAGTTTCAGTTTCTGGTGGCACAAATATCAGCCCACATGTGTTCTACATTTATATTATGCTGGGTTCTTTATGGTGAAATATATTATTTAGCCCAACACTATTGTCTGATAATATCAGGGATCAAACCATAAAAATCTATTTGTTTTTCAATAGTCTTTAAGCGATTTATTATGTCATTTTCAAACAAGATAAACAACCTTAACCCCCCCCCCACACACACACACACACACGCACACACACACACACACACAACTGTGGTTACAGGAGTTCACGACTGTTCTGTCGGGACCTTGATGATGAAAGCAGGGGATCCATCTTTGGCAGACGGGACCAGGGCTGGGATCGGCTTCACAGCGAGCCGTCAACACGCCGTATCGGCCCCAGAATTCCTTCATTGTGTCCGAATGACACAATAACCACCCGTCGCCTCCCCCAGCCCGTGACTGCCAGAAATTTCTGTTGCTGCAGACATTATGCAATGTTCGCCGGTGTGGCAAAAAAAACCAAACAGACGCATGTTTGTTCTGCTTTGTTTGTGTGTAAATATATCACTAGTTAACCAGTGGGTCTAGATAAAAGCACGATAGTCGACGGAACAGGCCGGATAAAGACAATGTGGGCATTGATTCTGGTAGGCTACATGACATCATTGCCTCGCTTACTCAGACACTGGCGGATGAGGCTTGATCGACGCCCTAAAAAGTCCACCTTTAAACAGTGTGAGACACGATACAGGAAACAAAACACTACCGTTGATCAAGAACTTGCTGTCTGCTTACAGTACAATAAAACATACCGACAGCCACCATCGTTGTGAGCCCAAACCAGTTTTTTGGTTGCAACGCTGTGTCGCAATCCGTAAACTCTTGTCACTGGTAACAAGGCCTACGTGACTTTACAGAGCCAATATATGACCCAAACACCCTCCATTCACACCCATTCCAAAGCGCTGCATAATTAGAAAAGCTAATAAAGGTATATTCTTTGTTCATAAAACTTGCTGATGGCAGCCAGATGATGCGGTACATACTTGTATGACCTTACAGTACTCTGTGGCTAATGCTTTATTTTGGATTACAATGAGGTTAAGTTTCAAAAGTGTTACGATAGAAATTAGATAATAAACTAAACAACACCCCTTATAACATGTTAAACAAACCAAATAATCAGTATAAACAAATAATTTATTTAAATTCGATAAGAGCCTAGTCACATTTTCAACATACCTTGTCGAATGAAATAGGTGGCGATATTAGAGCCGTTGTCCTGAACGAAAAAAATCATACATCACCGATGTAACTGTCCTCCCAAACGCGAGGAAATATCTGGCTCGACAAAATTTTACAAAGAACTACATTTTCCTCAGTTTTTTTTCTCCCTTTCACCAATGTGGCTTCTGACTCATGGATCTGTGTTAGTAGGTCAGGAGTTAAGTACATTGGCAGAGTGCGGTTGATTGACAGCCGCTTCTTCCAATCACATGGCTGTATTTTATATTTCCAGCCAATGACTCTCGCGAATCGTTGAGGGCTCAAATAGGATATATGTTGTCACAAAGCCAGCAATGGCGCGACCATAAAGCCATCACGAGACTGAATTGTCAATTTATACTTTGAAAATAAATAAATAAATAAATAAATAAATAAATAGATAAATAAATAAATAAATAAATTCTGACCTTCATGCAAATTCAAAACTTCATTAGATATTATTAGTCGGTAAATAAAAAGTTAAGATAAATATTAAATAGAAACGAACCCCAGTACAATGTAAGATAAAGTTATACATGTTTTGTTTTTGGGTCAATTATCTGGAGAATTCCAAGTGGCAAATGTACTGGCCAGTAGAGGGCGCTGTTATATAAGTACTTGACAGAGCCGTGTTTCGAGAGCGTTTGGCCTCCTTGACATAGCCAACTGAAAACACGGACGCCATGTTGTTACGCTGGGCCATAGGGCGGAGCGCCTGTAGCTTTTTGCACGCAAAATAACTTTCTTTGTTTTATATTTTCACCATGTTTTAGTTTTTAACCTTTGATGTATTTGACAAGCTGATAATATAAGTAATACACTACGTGTATGATACAGGCTATTAGTATATGGTGTATTTTACTATACATGGATTTTGATTTTCAACGTTGTAAATGCTGGAAATATATATGTGTTCATACATAACACACAATATGTTCAAATAAGAGATCTGATTACATGTATTTCTTTATCTACTGGCTTTGGCTCCTGATATAACAAACAAGATGCTTGATAATAAAGCCAATTTTCATGGTACCAATGAATGTATTATAACAGGTTCCTCTGTAATTTGTTTGTCATAATGAATATATGGTCTTAAATTTAAATCTAAACGTGATTTCAATGTGTCATATTTTCTTTTTTTTATTTTTATAAATGGCTTTCAATTGTGCATGTACAATATTTAGAACTTTTATTTACAACACAGTGTTCTCCTGGTTGTCCGGTCTCCTCCCGCATTCCAAAGACATGCATGGCAGGTTAATTGGGCGCTCAGAATTGTCCCTCGGTGTGCTTGTGTGTGTGGATGGTTGTTCGTCTCTGTGTGCCCTGCGATTGGCTGGCAACCAGTTCCGGGTGTACCCTGCCTACTGCCTGGAGCCAGCTGGGATAGGATCCAGCACCCCCGCGACCCTTGTGAGGAGTAAGCGGTTAAGAAAAGGCTTAATTAAAATCAATTATATTTTTATTTTCAATTATAACTCTTAACAAAAGGTCGAAGGCTGCATTGTGCAGTCCACTTAATTCAAATAGGGTTATTTTACTTTACTTTGCACAACAATGAGATGTTTGCTTTCCAGTCCTCTCATTTGACTTTCACTTCCCACAATTTCCTCCTCTGTGTGTCTCCAGTGAACCGATGCATCATAATAGCGTTGCCTGGTCGTTGTGAGCAATGGCATGCTGAGCAACAAGGCATGATTGGAACATGAAAGTGGAAACACCTGTTACAAAATCCCAGCAGAAGGGTAACAACATGGCGTCCATATGTCATGTGACCAGCAGTTGACCAATCACAGCGTAGTAGCTCTGAAACAGAGTTGGCCCAACTCTCTCCATCTACGGCTCTGGTACTTGAGTGCCTCTTACATTGACAGGGGCATGGGGGCTGTTAAATAAAACACGAGAGCCTCTGTTCAAATCTGTGTCACCCAGTCGGTGAAGATACTTTTTACCGACCGTAAACAACATTCAGGAAAACAAATCCATTGTTTTGCAATCACACACAGGAAAACAAAGCAAACCGTTGTGTGACTACATATGGATTTCTTTCACATTTAAGCTTAAGTTTAGTGGTGTTAAACTGTCATGTCTGGGGTCACGCCAGGGTTGAGTTTGGGTTCATGACCTGTTAAGTTGGGTTCACGACCGTGAGGTCAAGTGTCTGTTTTGTACTGATATAACAAGTGTCTGTTTTTAACTGATGTAACCTCATATAACCATCATCTATTTTCAACTAGTTTTAGGCTATGTGATGTCAATCTTTAATCCTTTAGGTGATGTGATGTCGTTCTTTACTCTTTTACTTGCTACAACCAATCAGATCGATTCACTGTAGGTGCAGTCTGAGAATTGTGTGTGTTTTGCCGGATTATTACTTTCTGCCCTCTGTGCAACTCTGTTTCTCATCTAGTCAAGTTTGTTCTACTCCTCTTGATGTGAATAAATAGTTAAAGCCTTATTTGTGTCTGCACTTTGGGATCCAACCTTCAGCCATGACAAAACAGTAATACACAATTGTTTTATACATATTCAGAAATATGAATAATAGTTAACGCTGATCAATCTACACCCCCCCCTCCAATCCGTATCCAGTATATCACAAATGAACTGGCTCATTGCACCCTGCACTGATGTCATCCAGTCACTGACTTGTCATCGTCAGTGCCATCTTTTTCTTTTTTTTTTTCCAGAAAAAAAGATCACTGACATACTGTAACCAGAGGGCTACGTGGTGGGCCTAACCCTAACCCTAACCCGTTGGGGGAGCTAAATATATATATATATATATATATATTTTATCGATAAGCGGTTCAGATAATGGATGGATCAATGGATCGATGGAGCCATGTATTAATATGAAAGATAGTTAATCTGCCATTAGAGTTAAACTTACTAAACACTTTCTCTTGCAGTCTTTTACGGGTAAGTGTTCACTACGTCAGCTTCACAAAATTCTACCAAACAAATGTGGCGCCGCTTAAACACAAATCAGTAAATCATAACTCTGATTACAACAATAATGCAAACAAATCTGTGGCTTTATCGCTTCAACTTTTCATGCTTCATGAAAAACATTACATTTAAACATGATATGTGAACTTTTCTGTATTCTATATAAACATCCATCCATTGCCTGAACCACTTATTCAAATAAATAAAATATGCACATATAATCAGAAAATGCCTACCTACCCGTTTGCAAAACATTGCGATGTCAACTTGAATTTGATGACTTGTTCAGCCCTAGTTGTGATAACTATTTATAATATAAGTTGTGTCAGATTTACTGCTATGATGAAGTTTAAAAAAACAAGGGACTTATTTTGGAAGGATTTATTGAACATTCCATAGTTTGTTTTACACAATGGTAAATAAAGTAAAAAAAACAACAAAAAAAACAAAAACAGCTTATAAAAGTCATGCATCTGGCAGAGGGGACATTAAATCAACACCAGGTCTAGCAACGTTCAATAAAGAATTATTATTTTTTTCCTTCGAACTAGAGCATATAAATTACAAATCTGTGCAATGTCGTATAAAAAAAATAATGTTGCAAAAATCAGGCAAGTGAACAGTAAGGCATGCGTGTGTGGTTGGGGTGGGGGGATTCCACTAGCCTGATTACTAAGTTAAAACACAGTTTGTTCATTTGAAGAAAAAAACAATCTTTTCCTTGTACACATTTTTCTGTTCATCATACATTCTTTGGTTCTATGGCCAATGTACATGCGCCACTGGAAAAATAACATCCACAATACTACATATAAAATGATCTCCAAGAGACACAAAGGAATGCACAAGCACATTTTTCAGTCTTTCTCGAATAAACAGTTCGGAAACTGGCATATTCCCCTTCAGGTTGGTTCAGGCTTCTAAAGAAAGAAACAACAGTTAGTTAGGAGGGTGATTTGTTTAGGATATGAAAACCTGCCTGAACAGTCACCAAATAACCACCCAAGCTTTCAGAAGCCCGTATGTCTGTTCATCAAAGACAATGTGACTTCTTAAGGAAAACCTTCACATACATAAAGTATTTTTAAGGGTGAATAATTGTTTGTGTATGTTGCATAGCAACTTTGGAAAAACATCTGAATGGAAACATGGACTGGACCAGTTTGGCGTTAGCCCCTTGTGCTAGCTATCTAGCTAGCTAGCTCCCTAGTAGGTAACCGAGTACCGGGGAGCTAGCTCGGGAGCTTGCTAGCTGTAATATGTTGTGTATTTAATGTCATTTTGTAGTCCTGGCTCTTACTATGCTGCTAAATTGCGAGCTCCCTAGCTACTAGCTCCCCAGTGCTCAGATACCTACTAGTGAGCTAGCTAGCTATAGCTAGCACAAGGGGCTAAAGCCAAACTGTGGCTGGGTATTTACTAGGGGTGTGCTAAAAAAATCGATATGGCAATATATCGTTGCGGGCCTCATTACAATACACGTATCGATACGCAGGCGTCAGAATCGATATTGCTCGTTATCTTTAAATAGGCAGTTAACGTTTGCCTTTGCAGCTTACATTGTACTAAAAAAATAAAAACCAGCAGCATCTTTGAAGTTAATTGACTTCAATTAATGCAAAAAATAGCTCACCAGTGATTGGACACTGTGTCTTGCTAAGAAAAATGAAAACAGAGCAAGAATATCAACATTTATTTACTTATAAACTTAACACGTTTATTAATGTACCAATTTTCGTATATTTTGTTTAAAAACGAAATATAATGTGTTACATGAAAAAATTCTGTTTTTATTTCCCGAAATATTTCAAATAAGCACATATTAGAGCTGTAATTTTAATACTTTGATATTTTTGCTCATATCGGCTCATGCCTATTAATAAATGTTCCCGGTGTGTTTGTGAAAGCTGCTCCTTGCTGTGCAGTGCGTACACATTTAGAACAGGCATGCCGCTAGGTGGTAAACCAGAAGAGCTGCTAACAAAAATATTTTTGGCAGTCAGCATAACAAACATATCCTTTAGGTACACATATGACTGTTTTTATAAAATGCAAGAAAAATAATGTAATATATCGGAATACGTATCGCCTTGAAGATCAAGTATTGGGATACCTATGTATCCCAATACGTATCGTATCGTGATACGTATCGTATCGTGAGGTTGGCGGCAATACCCAGCCCCAGTATTTACTTTCTGGACCTGAATTTGCCATCTCTGGTGAGATTGAGAGACAAGAATGTGAACTACACTGGATTTACTGAGAAAGTCTTTTTCAACATTCAGTCACTGTCATTGGAAACTGCTCCTTTCACTTTATGCTGCTCAGTGAAAGCAGGGAAAAAAGAGTTTATGGAATGTTTCACACATATGTCCATCTATGTGTCTGACAATTCGATCGCCGCCTCATCAGTCTGTTGCTCATTATCACCCAGTAATTCTGTTTCAGGCACTGACGAGTGCTCGTTTTGCTCAAGCTCGATCTGGGGTGCCCTGTCACCCAAATCCTCATGCTTGGTCTTGGAGTCCTCACTGAGTAAGGCTGCTTGCTCTGCCATAGAATTGTTGGAAGGAGCCGTGGTGACATAGCCCGTTGATGTGGAGCCACTGCCACTGTGGTGAGAATTCGCTTTTGGAACCATCTGTGCCGGGTGATGTACCTGCTGGTGGGGCATGGGCATGGGTATTTGCATGGGGTAAAAATTCTGCATGTATTGGTAGGCTGGCATAGGGTGATAGCCATTGACAGGGATGTAGAGCTGTGGGGGGACCATCGGCCGATGCATTTGGCTCTTCATTGGCATGAACTGAGGTTGAGGGAAGGGTGAGGTCTTTTTAGGGCTTGTGTAGCGTGATGCATTCACTGTGCTCATGCTGATATTGCTAACAGGGCTGGTGCTGAGAGAGCTTGTCTGGGTAGCGTTGCTGGTACCTGACGTTTGAGCGGAGTTATAATTTGAAAGACTTTCCCAGGAGCGCAGACGTGTGTGGATATCCTTGAAGCGAGGTCGTCTTGCTTGGAATTCACTCCAACACTCCAGCATAAGGGTGTATATCCAAACTGGGCAGTCATCAGGACACTGCAACAGCTGGTGGCTGCGTACCATCTCGATCACGTCGTGGTTGGAGTAGCCACAGTAAGGCTGTAGACCATAACTGAAGGTCTCCCAAAGCAAAACGCCGTAAGACCAGATGTCAGAGTCTGTGGAGAACTTCCCATACATTAGCGCCTCAGGGGACATCCATCTAATAGGGAAAGGGCTTGTCCCCATTAGATTGTAGTAATCAGCTGAGTAGACATCTCTGAAGAGGCCGAGATCAAGGATCTTGACGCTGAGCTTGTCGAAAACCAGAATGTTCCTGGCCGCAAGATCTTTATGAACAACCTGGTGGCTAGAAAGATACTCCATTCCGGCTGCGATTTGGGTAATGATATGAAGGAAATCTGACTGTTCCAATGTGGATTTTACTGTCCTGTCATCATCTGAGCTGCCAACATCTGAGTTGGGAGAGCGCACCACAAGATACTCGTGTAAATCACCGATGCTTGAATACGTGAATATAATGCTTTGTGGCTGCTCCTTGGTGACGGTACCCAGAAGACAAACAATATTTTGATGCTGAAGGTGAGAACGGAGCATGGCCTCATGGCGAAATTCCTCACTGAGAGTGGGGTCAACCTTGTCCTTTAGTGTCTTGATGGCCACCACTTGGATCTGCTCGCCAGGTACAGTGCCATACAAATGCCCTTTGTAGACCTTGCCGAACCGATCCTCGCCAAGCTCCTCCATGAATCGTACAGCTGACATATTGATCTCCCTCACCTTTGCCTGCAGCCATAAAACAAAAACCAAAATCTAATTAAAGTCCTCATAAAAATAAGGCCAGCAATAAAAGTAAAAAAAAAAAAAAAAAAAGTGAAACATATTAATTATTTCTTCAAAATTTAAAACATTTCCCAATTGTCGGGCTTGACTAAAAATATGGGACAATAAAAATTAGGGATGTTTGATACCACTCTTTTTTTTTTTCAGACCGACACCACTAGTACATCAATTTCCCTCTTAAAAAAAAGACAGATTAATTGAAAAATAGACCTATATACTCCAATATAGTAATTTTCCTAAAAACATTTAAATTAATGGCAATTTTATATTCCTCTAATTTCTAGTTCCTGATTGTAAAACAGCCACAAGAGGGCGGCCCATCGGCCACCATCACGAGTACACAGTAAATTCTATAGTGTCAATTTGACTCCATTTAGATAAGGACTAAATAGACTCAGTTTTAGAGTAATATTTACACTTGGAAGTGAGTAAAATAAAGATTTGGAAAATAATAATAATAATAATAATAGTGAGGAACAATAGACAGAATAGACTCACGACCTTCAGCTTGGGAGACAGCCGATCTACTCCCTGAGCCACGCAGCTCCTGCTCTCTGCTAATATATCTCGCATGTCAGCTGGAGCTGATTCCATCATTGTATGGCATCTTCCTAACTCCAAGACCAAAAACAATATTTGGTCTCTTGGAGAAGCACAAACAGTAGGAGGGGCAAAGCTCAGGTGGTAGTGTGGCACTGAGGCAGTCTCCCAAGCTGAAGGTTGTGAGTTTGAACCTTAACCCTTGAGTGAGTTTTTTATTTTTTTATTTTACTCTCTTCCTAGTGTAAATCTTAGTTCATTCTGAAACTGAGTCTATTTGGTGCGTATCTATATAGAGTCAAATTTGACTCTAATAGTCATATTTACACTACAGAATTTACTGTGTACTGATACATTGAAATAAGGTTGGTATCGGCACCGATACCGATACCTGGTACAGTGGTACCTCTACTTACGAACGTCCCTTCATACGAAATTTTCAAGTTACGAAACTCCTCAACATGAAAATATTGCCTCTTGTTACGAAAGAACTTTCAGGATACGAAAGGTAAAACTACAGTATGGGCTGCTACTCACAGCTCCCAAAGTTTACTGAACGCAACATACTTACAGCTGCTCTGCCATTGGCTATTACTGGCATCTTCCTGGCATCCCATTGGCCTGTACCGTATGTGACCATAGATACGGAATAGCGTCCTTGTCATTCACCGCTTGAGCCATGAGGTGTTTAGATAGTTTTACGTAAATGGATTAACTAACGGCCGACGAATTTGTGCAAAAATTCAAACAATTGGTGATTGATGACGGCTACATTGCACAGTAAGTTTTTAATTGCGACGAGACGGGCCTTTTTTGGAAAAAGATGCCTCGCCGTACCTGAAGTTTCCATCAAATTTCGGAATTTATTGAAAAGAATCACCCAGAAAAAGTTTTCACCATTCGACTGATCGCTCACTATGATGATGTTTGCCTTGGACATTTTCGAAGGATTGTTAAAAAAAAAAAATAACAAAAAAAAAAAAACAAGGGCTCCAGGTGAAGGAGTGGAACCGTCACATGCCTTCGGTGCCGGATGGAGATCATGTGCAGCCTACACAAGCGTGAGTGAGAGAGTAAGTGATAAAAAATAAATAAATAAGATTGTTATAAAAAAAAAAAAAACATCATTGGATCAGTTCTTTCCAAAACACCAGGCAAAAACACTTCTGAGAAAAATATGAACCAAAAAGCGGGCAAAAAAAAACAAAGAGGTAAATGACCATCATTTTTATTCTTTACTCTATTCTTAGTTTTTTACATTATGTACAACTCTCATTTATTGTGCAATAATCTAATTGTAATATGTATTTGTTACGTTTTGATGCATTTTTATTAGTGTTGTTCCGATACCGTTTTTTGGCCCCCGATACCGATACCCAGCTTTGCAGTATCGGCCGATACTGATACCATACCGATACTTATGTTTTTTTTCCCTCAACATGAAAAAGTTGTCCTGCTATTGGTTCAGAGCATTCAAGGGCCAATATGATATCTTAGATCAGCATGTAGTTGAGCATGTCATATATCACTGAATGTCGTGCACGAGCAAGACACAAGATGCTGCATCCAAAATCCTATATTAGAGTTGGAATTAATGGTATCAGCATGTTACTTGTGAGTAGTCACTGATACCAATACCACTGTTTTAATGCAGCATCGGCATCTCTGCCGATACCAGTATCGGTATCGGAACAACACAAATTTTTATGCTTTATAAAACATTTGTCTGAATTTTGGGAGGCTTGGAACGGATTAGGGCATTTACATGGAAAATGCATCTCTACTTACAAACTTTTCTACTTAAGAACTTTATTCCAGAACCAATTAATTTCGTAAGTAGAGGTACCACTGTATTGGTAATCGCCCATCCCTAATAAAATTACACTTAAAATCCACTCTAGTAAAAATTACTTGGTTTCTTTAAGGGCAATAATGTCTCAGCTACTGCTCATCCCGCCTCATGTCCTGCTTAGCTAATCCAGAATTACATTTGTCAATTAGTGCTGAGGATACGGACATGTGGCACCCAACAAAAGTACAACTTGTCCACATCGATAACCACATTAATGACACTGTGAGAAAATTCTTACGTGTGCTAACTAGTGCTCAGACCAAAATCCATTTTCGTTATTTGTATTGACATCAACAAGAGTACCGAATCAGGCCCAATTGGTTACTCATTGTACTTTCCCCACAAAACACGTCATCCAATTTGAACAAAACTTATTTAACACGTTAACTACGTCATAAGTGCTTTTTAAAGCCTCATTTTCACTTATTTGAAAATGTCTTGTCGATCACGCTAACGGAAAGGTTTTCCTTTATCAGTTTAAAATGGCTTACTTTAGCCCCCAGGATCTTTCGCTGTTCCCTGACCAACTGCAGAACACAAGATGATTTTTCACTTGATTTTTTTTTTTATGTTGTGTTGTACCAACTAGCTAGCGCTTAAGTTACCTGGAGATTTCATCTCTCAAGACCGTCGCCTAACTTTGTTCGTTTGTTGCTAGGATGGCATGAGAGGCCAGCAGCGAAATAACGACAAAAGCGTTGATACATTGCCTCACTGGGCTTTATTTACTGACTGCTTAACAGTTCAGTTTCGTTCAACTTATTAGCTAGCTAAATACAGCATTCCCATGAACTTGCAGGTGCTTTGCTTGAACGCACAATCTTTCACATGACGCATGTGCACTCCCCAAATGCAGTACGTCACCCATACTGAGACGTGTTGCCATTCAAACATTCCTCAGCTCAACTGGGGATGGTGTAGCTGCCGGGAACATACCATAATTGTACACTTATAAAATTCAAAATCGATGTTGAACAGCAACCGTAACCTGAATTTGTCTAGCCCTAGCGATTCAAATGTTGCACTCCTCTACTGCGGGTGCCCCACCTGGTGTTTGTGCTGGTTTAGCAGAGACAGCTCCATGTCTTGGTTGGGTGAGCTGCTGAGCTGGCAGCGAGGAGGCGTGTCCGTTGGTGCTTTTTGCTTATTTCGACACATGCAAACCAAGAAGAAGAGGCACGCAATGACCAGAGGGATGGCAATTGCAGGGATTAAAATTAACACAATCCCCTTTTTGAGGCTCTCTGGAGGCTCTGTAAAGAAAAAAATGGTTGCAAGGTAAGTTGTGCGGACATTATATCTGATCTCATAACCACAATGTACAATTACTATATGAACATTGAATAATGAATACATATTGACCAAACATCATAAAAATTTAGAATTAATTTTCATGCAGTAGTGACAAAGTATCCCAGCAAACACTGTCGATGTCGTGTTGTGTGCTGAAGGGTTGGATCCCAGAAATGCAGATGCAAATAAGATTTTATCTATTTATTCACATCGAGAGGCAGAAACCCAGAGACGCCGGACACAGGACAGTTGGACAATAATCCGGCAAACCACACACAATTCTCAGCCTGCACCCACAGATAGTGAATCGTAAAGGACTAAAGAACGACATCACATAGGTCCCGACATCACCTAAAGCAGGGGTAGGGAACCTATGGCTCGCGAGCCAGATGTGGCTCTTTTGACGGCTGCATCTGGCTCGCAGACAAATCCTTAATTATTAAAAAAAAAAAAAATTTTTTTTCGTTAAGACTCCTTTTGTTGAATTTGTCGGCTGCATTGACGTCCCTCCCGGTGCGACTCGACAACATCGGTTGTCTCATCGACAGACTTACACATGAATGGAGTTTCAGTCAATGCACTACCAACACGCAACACTGACAATCCATTCATATGTAAGTACGTGCCGGAAGTGACGTCATGCAGCCGACAAATTCGGCCTTCGCTGTCTAAAATAGCGGCCGATGTGCGCATGTGCGTGAGATCGGGAAGTAAACTTCCCTCGTCTTAATCGCGTAACGTTGTCAGCTAATTTTAGAAACCCTTTTGAGAAGAAAAAAAGACGAGGAGTAAAACTTGGAGCGCGCTTCCCGTCACATACCACACACTGCAGCGTGTGAGTATTGCTGTACTGACAATGTTTGGCTCTACGTATACATGTGAGCAGTCTTTCTCACATCTAAAGAACATTAAGACCCACATACGATCACGTTTAACGGATGGAAGTCTCAATGCCTGCATGAAGCTTAACCTCACCAAGTATCAACCAGACTACAAAGCCATCAGCAAAACCATGCAGCACCAGAAGTCGCATTAATGGTAAGAAATACTCAGCATTGATTAGCAACAGCATAACAATGTTATTAAAAATAATTCAGAGACTTATTGTACTTTAAAAGTGTTGAAATTACATACAATGCACACATTACTTGTACTTTTAGTTTTAAACATATTGTATGGCTCTCAGGGAATTACATTTAAAACTAGAATAAGCAATTTCTGAAGAAATTGCGTGGGATGCTGAAAGCCAAATGCTAATAGCTGAATGCTAAGCTGACTGCTAACAGCAGAATGCTAATGAAGAGTCAGAAAAAAAAAAAAAGTTGCTCCATCGGGGATTTGAACCGGTGAACCACACGTAGGGCTGTCTTCGCTATGTAACTGACTCAAGCGCTTCACACCGTGAGCTAACCTGACCTGTGAGCATCAGAGCGAATTGGCGTATTTGTATTTTAAAGTGTCACCTGATGAAAGCCATCAGCGCTAATTTGGGACACGTGTTTGATCATGTCAGTATAACGCATTTCCTGGTCTGATAGTCAGTTGGTATACTTAATATCCGTTTATGTAATTGCCACGGACATATGTGCAATGTACAGTCGGCGGTGGGCTTTGAACCTGCGACCTCCTGCTTACTGTACATGCACTCTCCCAACTGCGCCACTGAGCAATATCAGAAAGCAAGTCAAGATGGTCTGTTGTATGTATGGAAGTGGGCGTGGAAAATGGGACTTAGAAAAAATTCAGTGTCAGTTCCATTAAAACTGAATGGGGAAAAGTAGATCTTAAACATTAAATTATGCGAGTACTGTAAGTAATATGAAGTCAAATGATAAATACCCCGAAAGGCGTGAATTTTGTCAGCAAGTTGAAATTTGAACGGTGTAAATCGGAAGTATAATGTAGGAGTAGTTTGATTGCAAAAAGTGTTGAGAATAAAATGCTATAAGTAAAATAATAATAAAGGTTAGAAACAACATATGTGGGATGCTTTCAGCATCCCACAACTAGACGAAGCAATTTCTGAAGAAATTGTGTGGGATGCTGAAAGCCGAATGCTAATAGCTGAATGCTAAGCTGACTGCTTTCAGCATCCCACAATAATAAAGGTTAGAAACAGCATCCCACAAATATGTGGTGTTCATGGCTCTCTCAGCCAAAAAGGTTCCCGACCCCTGACCTAAAGGATTAAAGGTTGACATCACGTTTTGTAAACAGACACTTGTTACATCAGAACCTAAACAGACACATAACAGGTCATGAACTCTGGCGCATGCGACCCAGGCCATGACAGATAGTCCTGGAGGTGCCTCACTTAACAACGCTGCGTACGCACAAAACGGGCCTGACAAATGCGTATGCAACTTCTTACACAAAGCACACAAAAACCCTATTAAAAAAACAAAAAAAACAAAAAACAAAACACTTGACAGGATACGGTGCGGGGCACCACGGTGGGTGAGTGGTTAGCACGTCTGCCTCCCAGTTCTGAGGACTCGGGTTTGAGTCCAGGTTCCGGCCTTCCTGGGTAGAGTTTGCATGTTCTCCCCGTGCCTGTGTGGGTCTTCTCCGGGTAATCCGGTCTCCTCCCACATTCCAAAGACATGCATGTCAGGTTAATTGGGCGTTCTGAATTGTCCCTAAGTGTGCTTATGAGTGTGCATGGTTGTTTGTCTCTGTGTGGCCTGCGATTGGCTGGCAACTAGTTCAGGGTGTACCCCGCCTGCTGCCCAAAGGATAGGATAGGCTCCAGCACCCCCACGACCCTGGTGAGGAGTAAGCGGGTAAGAAAATGGATGAATGGATGGAAGGATGGATACGGCACGCATGTCAAAAGTGGGGTGTTCCAAAATCCCATTAGGCAATACTAATTCCGACACCAATCACATGGATTAGCTGTAACTTCTTCAATTTTAGAGCTGCTCACTAATGATTATTTTAATAATCAATTCATATCTCAGTTATTTTATAGATTAGTTGATGAATCAGATAATAAAAAATTCTGAATCTGAATTTCCATCTCTTTATTATACAAAAACAGGTCATTATTTCAAATTTCAAATTGACCATAAAGAAAATGCACAAACATATTACATTATGATTCAGTTATTGGTTTGATTTGTAAATGTGAACTGTTAATGTCATGTCTGGGGTCACGCCAGGGTTAAGTTTGAGTTCATGACCTGTTAAGTTGGGTTCACGACCGTGTCTGTTTTGTACTGATATAACAAGTGTCTGTTTTGAACTGATGTAACCATCATACAACCAATCATCTAGCTTCAACTAGTTTTAGGCTATGTGATGTCAATCTTCAATCCTTTAGGTGATGTCTGGACCTTTGTGATGTCGTTCTTTAGTCTTTTACTTGCTACAACCAATGAGATCGATTCACTGTCTGTAGGTGCAGTCTGAGAATTGTGTGTGTTTCGGCGGATTATTGCTTTCTGTCCTTCTGTGCAACTCTCTCTGTTTCTCGTCTAATAAAGATTGTCCTACGCCTCTCGATGTGAATAAATAGTTAAAACCTTATTTGTGTCTGCACTTTGGGATCCAACCTTCAGCACACGACAGTTAAGGAAAGGGGGAGGAGAGTTGAGACGCTGCACTGAACTTAGGCTGGTCAATATAGTTGCAAAGTGATTGTTTTTTGTTATCAGGAATGAAGGGTATTGATCAACATGCAGATCACGTACTTTTCCACTGAAATCAGCTGATCAGAGCAGCACAAGTCAAACTTGTGTGATTTAAAAAATGTTTAACTTTGCTGTTTCAGTGTTCATCTTTGTCATTTGCGTGACTTCTATTTTGATGTAAAGATATTTCAGAAATTGTTTCTGCATGTTTTGAATATTTATTTTATTGTTTTTTTAGTACGTCAGTGATGTCCAAACTCAGTTGTCGAGGGCCGGAGGCCTGCAGGTTTTGGATGTTTCTCTTCTCCAACACACCTGAAGCTAATCAGCGAGCTCTGGATAAGCCTGATAACGATCCTGTTCATTGGAACAGGTGCATTGGATCAGGAAAACATCCAAAACCTGCAGGACTCCGGCTCTCGAGGACCGAGTTTGGACACCACTGCAGTACATAAAAACAAGCAGCAATGTCAACCACTGCCACAACAACATGATTGTATCACCAAGCTTCAGAAAATTTGAATAAATGTACTTCTCAAATTATATGTTCGGGAGGCGGGGTTACATCAAAGGATGCACTTTGATACTGTTTTGTGATTGAGGACTATTTGGCATGGAAGAATGTTATATTAATGGAACATTAAGCCTTAATATTTTATTTCAATGCTGTTCTAACATGAAAAAGGTTACAACCTGTTTGTTAACTACAGTGGCTCACAGTTATAACACTGAAGTTTGAGATCAATAAATAATACATTTTCATACAAATCTTAGTGTACATGTACAAGTTTACTGAATGCTATTTTCTAAATTGAGTAAAAAAAAAAAATCGTAACAATCAACTTGTATCGGGATTAATTGGTATCGAATCGAATCATGACCTATGAATCGTGATACGGATCGAATCGTCAGGTACTAGGCAATTCACATCCCTAGTGGTACTTACTGCAGGGCTGAATATCACAAAGGTCCACCCTTACTCGAGGGTCCAAGGTGAAGCACCAGGGAGCCTGCATCTGGCCTCCTGGGTTCCGGCAGTAGTTGTGGCTCCCCCATAGTTCAGGGTAGTCTTGAGACAGATGATGACTATGCGGGTATTGAGTGCTCCATGGCTGGCAGTGGTGACCGGATTTAGTGATACTAACAGTCCCCCTGTAGTCAGCCCCACTTCCATTGTAACAGCTCTGGTCTACGGGGGAATCTGTAAAAGATATTATAACTCACAATGGGTATGACGCTATTTGGATCATGTCTATCTTCTGCTTTCCCGGTTAACTGCTTACATGGTCCGAGCTTTTCTGGTGGCACTCCTATTCTCATACACGAAGCGGCATCGTGTGTTCCTGGACGGGGTAGGAGGTGACAGCTGGGAAGCTCTAACTGCATGAGGATCATGGGATTGGCTCGCGCAATACTGTACTCGGAACGGCACAGGTCGTTCTCCAGGGCCTCGCACTCATCTCGACAGAGCTGACGTCGCCGAGGACCTCGCGAGCTCTCATCACACAGAGGGAAGACGTAGTAGCAGAAGGAAGGGATGGCAAATTTCGAGCACTGATCTGATAGATGAGTAGAGGTGCCAATCATTGTGAAGGCAGCTTAGAAAAGAGAACCAAAGATATGATTACTTTGTTGTACTGACCAATTGATCGGCAGAACAATGGGGTGTCTGGATGTTGAACTCTTTGATTGCCAAACGTTATCCAAAAACCCCCAACGGTGCCAGTCGATTTGGAGCATTTTCACTCATCTTTCAAAGCAAACAGAATATTGTGCGGTATGACGACATAAATATGGTGGTTACCATATGAAAGATTGGATTCCATTCTTTCATGCGAAAAAAAAAGTATGTTTCTACCTTATTCCGTTCTTTAGTAATCACCATTTGAAATTAAGTCATTTGAGTGACATAAGGGAAAATACAAAAATATTAAGAGAAAAACTAGCGTTTTGTGAAAAGATACATTTTTTTGCACAACAGTGACTTTGGCACTAATATTTTTTGTTTAGTGACAAGGCAGCGCTGCACAAGATGTTGCGCTGCCCATTGAGAGAACCCCCCCCATAATAAACGTAAATTAACGTTTTTGGCGGGATTCGTTAGGATTTTAGAGCACGTCATTAAACGCTTTTGGCGGTCAAAGAGTTAAAACTGAAAAATAAATAAGTAAGTAAATTGAATTTCCTACCAGTGATGCGATTTTCACTCTCCCCCTGCATCTGTAGAGACTCCACATAAATGCTCTGGTTGCCAATGAAGCGAGCACAGGCAATGCCACGGTATGGTTGGCAAAACCCTTTTTCATGTGACCTAAAAAACAAACAAACAAAAAAAAACACACACACACAACCTACAGTCAGAGAGGATGGTGAGTCAAGTCAGCCGCCGCGCCACCATGTGCTGCCACAAACAACTTCAAAATAAAACCAAGGCACTTGTGTCTATTACTGTGTTTGGAAAAGTCTTATTTTGAAGTTGGCTTTCTGAACCATGTTGTCAGTGTGTTACTGCCACTGCACCACAAAACATTGACCAAACAAGAGGAAGCAATGGTTATCAATCTGATTGACGAATAAGAAGAAAAGGTTCACTTACGTATGATCTGGCCCATGCGTAGGCATCTGCCCTGTTGATTAACATAATACAACGTTAAGCCATGATTTTTTTAAAATAATGCATAAATTATTGACCCAACTAGAAAATGCCATTTCTGGGGAAATGGCGTGTGAAGGCTGGAAAGCTGAATGAAAAACTGTGGAATAATTTGGAATACCTCATGGCGTGAATTACTGGAATTTATTGAAGTTGGAATGAAGTCAATCGGATGAATAATGTAGAAGTAAATGGAAAATGTAGAACGTGGGAAAAATCGGCAACAAAATCGGTAATTGTGGGGAAGGTGTGAATTTTGGAACTGAAAAGCTGGAATAGCTCATGGCGTGAATTTCTGGAATATATTGAAGTTGGACCTGCGATTGGTTGGCAACCAGTCCAGGGTGTCCCCCGCCTACTGCCCAGAGCCAGCTGAGATAGGCGCCAGCAGCCCCCGCGACCCTTGTGAGGAATAAGCGGTCAAGAAAATGGATTTTCAATCGCAGGGCACACAGAGACGAACAACCATCCACACTCACACGCACACCTAGGGACAATTCGGAGCGCCCAATTAACCTGCCATGCATGTCTTTGGAATGTGGGAGGAGACCGGAGTACCCGGAGAAGACCCACGCGGGCACGGGGAGAACATGCAAACTCCACCCAGGAAGGTCCGAGCCTGGACTCGAACCGGAGACCTCAGAACTGGGAAGCGGACGTGCTAACCACTCGACTACCGTGCCGCCTGGATGGATATTGAAGTTGGAATTAAGTCAATCGGATGAATAATGTGGAAGTAAATGGAAAATGTAGAATGTGGGAAAATTCGGCAACAAAATCAGAAATTGTGAATTTTGGAACTGAATTGGTCGAATATATTGAAGTTGGAATGAAGTGAATCAGACGAAAAATGTGGAAGTAAATGTGAAATGTAGAATCTCCCTATAGGAATGAATGGGAAGCTGTGAATTTTGGAACTAAAAAGCTGGAATAGCTCAAAGTGTGAATTACTGGAATATATTGAAGTTGGAATGAAGTGAAACGGATGAAAAATGTGGAAGTAAATGGAAAATGTAGAATGTGGGAATAATCGGCGACGAAATCAGGAATTGTGGGGAAGGTGTGAATTTTGGAACAGAAAAGCTGGAAGAGCTCATGGGATGAATTTCTGGAATATATTGAAACTGGAATGAAGTGAATCGGATGAAAAATGTGGAAGCAAATGTGAAAATTTGAATCTCCCATTAAGAATAATCAATCAATCAATCAATCAATCAATCAACTTTATTTGTATAGCACATTTAAAAATCCACAAGGGAACCAAAGTGCTGCACATAAAATAAGAAAATAAAACCAGATAAAATATAAAAACATACTTAGAAATCACAAAACACATAAAATAATATAAACAAATTCATGCCAGTCTACTGCTTGTAAATATCAGTAATACTATGTGCTGAAGGCCAGGGAAAAATAATATGCTTTTAAACTTGATTTAAAAACCAGGAGTGAAGTGGCCTGTCTAACATACAGTGGTAATTGATTCCACAACCTGGGAGCAGCAGTCGCGAACGCTCTGTCACCCCTAAGCTTCCGCCTTGTTTTCGGAACTACCAGAAGCAACTGGTCAGCTGATCTTAGTAATCGGGGTGGGCTATAAGGGTGAAGCAACTCAGATAAATTGGGAGGTGCAAGATTATTCAAACATTTAAAAACAAACAACAGAAGCTTAAAATTAATTCGATAGTGCACAGGGAGCCAATGCAGTGATGCTAAGATAGGAGTAATATGCTCACGTCTACGTGTCTGAGTAAGCAGACGAGCAGCAGAGTTTTGTATAAGTTGCAGACGGGCAAGAGCAGTCTTGCTAATGCCTACATACAAAGAATTACAATAATCAAGACGAGTTGTAATAAAAGCATGAATCAATCTTTCCAAGTCCAGTCTTGATAAAATTGGTTTCACCTTAGCTATCTGGCGAAGCTGATAAAAACTTTTCTGTACAACAGAACTAATCTGCTTCTCAAATTTAAAATCAGGGTCAAACTTAACACCCAAATTCATGACACAGTCCCTGAGATAAGGTGCTAGTGGACCAAGGTCCACACTAGCAGAGGAAGAGCTACTTGGTCCAAACAACATCACTTCAGTCTTTTCGTCATTCAGACTCAAAAAATTAAAAGAAAGCCAATGGGGAACAAAATCGGGTACGAAATCGGGAATTGTGGGTAAGGCGTGAATCGTAGGAATAAGAAAGATGGAAGCGCCCTTGGCACGAATACTGGGAATAGTTGGAAATTGGAACGGAGGGAATCGGATGAAAAATGTGTAAGTAGTAGCGCGCCGAGGAATAAAATGGAATAATAAGAATAACGGAAATGGTGTAGAATAACATATGTGGCCTCCAGCCTTCACACAATTATGCAAGCTGCTTAAAAAGTTGTCAGGTGAATGAAGAAACAGATTCATTTTGTAACCAATCCTTACCTAGTTTGACATAAAGGACGCCTGTGGCATAGATCACTTTATGTGTGTTGGAGGCAACACACTGATAATAGCCTGTGTCTGTAGTGTCAAGGTCCGTGATCCGAAGCTTGGATCCGGCCTCTGTTTTGCGCACGGTGATGCGTCCTTGCTCCTGGACAACGGGGGCATCATTTTTAAGCCATCGAATCGTCGGCCGTGGGTTACCGGCCACTTTGCAGTGCAGCGTGGCTGTCTGGCCCTGGAAGTGTGTGATATTGTTGACTGGCTCCAGAAACTCAAGGAAGTAACCTTGGGAAAGGGAAATACAACAGAATATATGCTAAAGTCATTCAGAAAAGAATCTTGGAGGGAGAATTTTCCTTCCACAGTCCCAACTACCTCACAGGAAAAATGTTGTACCTCTAAAAATTGTATAAACAACATTCATAGAATTGTTTTAAAAAAAACAACAAACGGACTAATTTAATTAAACGAATGAATGAATGTTACATTTGTTTATTTGTTGTTCCCTTATTCAATACTATTTTGACATGTAATAGTAGTGGTAACTACCATAGTTGTAGTTTTGAGTGTGTTTTCCATACTTGGATTCCATACTTAACTTCCACATCTGCATCATGAGTGAGGTTATTTTTCTGTTCAGGAAGTACTCCTTCATTGTCATTGTGTATTGAGGATAAAAATGCAAACAATATCTGGGTTAAAATGTAAGTGTCATTAATTTGTATGTACAGTACACAAATATGTGTAAAATAGTTTCTGACCCGATGTCAGCCCAAAGATTCACTCTGAAACACGTGAATTCAATGAGAGACGGTGAGTCAGCGCTACAGTACCTCTAGAACGGAGGATGGCTCCACAAGTGGGTGCAAATGGCTCATATGATCACCAATACAACTAAATAACAATTCACAGCATTTTTTTTTTTGCTCAGTGAGGTAGTGGCTGTTCTAGACCAATTTAACTGAGAGGGTCTTGTCATGATGGAACAATCAACCCGTTTGTAGCCTAGTTAACTTTACCACCACACAAAATTAAACAAGCCCACAAAATTACCCTATGATAATAAATATTATTTATAAACTGCACTGTAAAAACAGATTACCTTGGTTTCCTAAATTATATTTACTATTTTATTTTCAAGTATTCAGTTAATTAAAAATATTAGGTATACTTCAGGGCGGCACGGTGAATGAGTGGTTAGCACATCCGCCTCCCAGTATTGAGGACTATATCAAGTCCAGGCTCCGGCCTTCCTGGGTGAAGTTTGTATGTTCTCCCCGTGCCTGCGTGGGTCTTCTCCGGGTACTCTGGTCTCCTCCCACATTCCAAAGACATGCATGGCAGGTTAATTGGGCGCACCGAATTGTCCCTAGGTGTGCTTGTGTGTGTGGATGGTTGTTCGTCTCTGTGTGCCCTGCGATTGGCTGCAACCAGTCCAGGGTGTCCCCCGCCTACTGCCCAGAGCCAGCTGAGATAGGCTCCAGCACCCCTCGCGACCCTTGTGAGGAATAAGCGGTCAAGAAAATGGATGGATTGGAGGTATGCTTCAATGTGCTACTTGATTTTTCTTCTGTGTAATGTGTTTAAAGAAAATTTTGAAATACATTTTAAATGAAATTAATAATTAAGATTGTGTTTAATTTTAGAAGTGCTAAAAATGAGTAAATTGTACGAGACAGAGAGAGAGAGAGAGAGAGAGAGAGAGAGAGAGATAGAGAGAGAGTGAGAGAGAAATTTCTATAATTTGAATGTTTAAATGCTTAACATACATTATAATGCACGTTGTATACAATTACATTATATATGTGTGTATATATATATATATATATATATATATATATATATATATATATATATATATATATATATATATATATATATACATATATATATATACATATATATATATTAGGGGTGTGAATTGCCTAGTACCTGACGATTCGATTCGTATCACGATTCACAGGTCACGATTCGATTCGATACCGATTAATCCCGATACGAATTTATAAGTCGATTGTTGCGATTTTTTTTCATTCAAATTTAGAAAATACTAATCAGTAAGCTTGTAGAGTGTAAGATTTATATGAAAATGTATTATTTATTTATCTGAAATTTCAGTCTTATAGAGGTTGTAATTTGTTTCATGTTTGAACAGCATTGAAATAAAATATTAAGGCTTAATGTTCCGTTCATATAACATTCTTCCATGCTTAAGGTGTGAATCCTTAAAAAAAAAAAAAAAAAAAAAAAAAAAAAAAAAATCGATTTTGCCGATTATTGAATCGATTCGAGAATCGCGCGATGTAGTATCGCCGAATCGATTTTTTTAACACCCCTACTGTATATATATATATATATATATATATATATATATATATATATATATATATATATATACTAGAGCTGTCAAACGATTAAATTTTTTAATCAGATTAATCACATCGTAGAATTTTGAGAATTTTGATTAATCACGATTAATCACTGTCTTAAAAAAGCTTTTTTTTTTCTCCAACATTTTGCCCGCTGCACACGCTCATCCTACTTTTTCTAATCAATTAATTATTTGCATCATTTAAAATGGGAAAAAATGACCTACGGCATATGTAAACATTTATTAAATGCTTTACTTTAATGCATGTAGTTATGTTTATTGCTCAAACTCCAACAGATACCTTTAATGTAACCATCCACTAGCGGCTAAAAAGGATCATCTGCGGTCAAAATTAATAGTGTGATTAATCTGTGGTAATACAATGATTAATGCGATAATTTTTTGTGATTAAAGCAGCTATATGTAAGATTTAAAATTTCAAATCTCTACTGCCACCTGTGACCGAAAACAAACTGCACGCTCATGCACGACCTCAATACTGAAGACTGGGCTCTTCATAACCAATTAAACTATGTTTTCAGAGGTAATAAGTTTTATAATGTTATACAAAGCTGGCCACTTCACGGGATGAGACTCTCGATCCCCACTAAACAATTGATGTCCACGCGACGTGCAGATCATATTGCTTTAGTCGGTCGAAGTCCAGTCCTGTGTTGTACTCCAAAACGATGTGCAAATTACGTCAATTAATTGGACCTCATTCCGATGTTAATATGCAGTTACATATTGTAGTCACCCCTCTCGACGGACGTCAACCTGATTCTAGTCATTATTAGTGTATGTCGCCCCCAGGCTAGCGTCATTGTGCATGAGCCGAAAGGTGGGCTGTCATTTATGGAAATTGACGATTGTGAAAAACATATAGACCCATTCACTACTTAGTGTGATATGGCCGTGAATGTTATCGCCATTCAGTAGTACCGTTCACATTCCGTTAGCATAATGTAGCTACAACAGGCTGTTTTCACGGAGGAAAATAAGGCAACATTTAGCCTGATTGAAACGCCGCGGAATGGAACGTCTGTTCTTCATAAAGTCATTCTGTTCTATTACATTCATCTTTGCCGCCCCTTTCACGCTAAATGTTGCCGTCCACCTCACTTTCACCCCAATAGTTACGACCGAGAAGTGATCGATCTTGAGGTTACTGCTATTTGAAAACAACACATTTTCTTCTAAATGTCAAGATACTCGCTTCTTACCTTTTGGAGTAGAAAGAAAATCACTTCTCTAATCCAAGTCCGATCTCAACTCTCTCCACCGCTGAAATGTCAAACCAATGTTCACTCTCGTTCTCGGCGTCGGTCACTATCAAGTTTAGATTTTATTTTTTTTTCCGTGGCACTTGACATTGTTTTCATTTTTTTTTAAGCAGCCTTCCGCGGAGTAACATCGGGTGTCTGGGGCAGCGAAAATCTGTACTAGTTCCGTCTTCGCGCGACAGGAAACAACTGACGATGACGCGCATGACGTCACATCCTGCAGACAGAGGGCGGGAAATTCGAAGGATTCGGACCGGACGCTTCCGAAATAATATTGGCCAGAGGCTTGTGAACAGCTAAGATGTAGATCTACTAATTAGAATATGTTTCAGTCATAAATGGTCAAATAAAAAGGCTATTGTTAAGATATTTTTTGGGGAAATCCTACATAGAGTAGCTTTAATTAATTAGTTAACGCTTTAACTTTGACAGCACTAATATATACATACTAACCCCTAATACTTTAGTGTGCTTTTTATTAATTTAACCATTATTGCAGTCTTAATCCCTTGGTCAGTTTTTTAGAACACAATGACAGAATGTACTGAACACAAGAAACATAATATACAAACTTAATATACAGGGTGTTTCAAAAGGTTTTGACCCCATGTCGTAAGCCAATAATTTTGACAATTTTCGTTGCAATGACCTCAAATTTTCACAGCTTGTGTAGAAATGTTTCAAGTTTTTGTGTGTAACGTTAGGCATTTCTATCTTTTCAGGTTAAGAAATGCCGTTCACTTCAAAAGAAAAGGCATTTTGCGTGTTAGAGTATGCTCGGACTCAGTCACCGAAGACAGTGCAGCGTGCCTTCTTCACAAATTTTCTTTTCTTTGTAAATTTAACCAATAAAACTTATTACCTTCAACATAAAGTTTATTTAGTTCCATTAAGATCCATCAAGTAGTTTCCGAGATATGAGCATTTAGAATGGGGTCAACCATTTTGGAACACCCTATACTATACTTACTTACTATACTTACAAAATTCTTAAGGTTAGCTAGAAGCACGCAATCCCCCAAGCTGACATGAAAACCTGGTCTGGCAGGCTGCTATTGTATTTTGTAAAAGTTAATTAACAACATTCCTTGACCAGAAGTCTGCCCGTAGAAATCGTTTCCTGTTTGGCGTTTATATCAACAAAAAACGATCACCATTTTCAGTAGTGCAACGTGCTAAATCAGTGGCGTCAAAGTCCGGTCCTCGAGGGCCTGAGTTCTGCATGTTTTGAGGTTTCCCACGTTCAACACAGCCGATTCATATTTAGGCTCATCAGCAAGCTCTGCAGAAGCCTGATAATGATCCTGATCATTGAATCAGAAGTGTAAGCATTATAGAAAATGGATGGATGGATAGAAGGACTCTTACTTACTAGTAAAAAAAAAAATGACTTGGAGAGTGAAGCATTATCTGTTATATTCACTATTTTGTGACCAGTCAAGAGCTTTTGTTGAGTCTCAGGTATCAAGGCTTAAGTGCTTGCTTGCTTATTCTTATCCTCAAGAGACAGAAGTAATGAAAACCAGCTTTGGGAGGTTTGGCAAGCTTCCTCAACTTGCTAGGACCAACACTCCTCTGGTAAAGTTTATCTACATTACTTCTAGAACATGCAATATTCTTTTAGAATATTGTGTTGCATTTTCAGGTACTGTATGTTCTGGTGTGACAGTTTGTGGTGGCACAACCCTTCTGGTGTCTCGTCGTCTTCTCCTCAAAGACCAAATACTACTTTAGGTTATCTGATAATTATTTTCAGAAGAAAGTGTAGCGACAGTACACTCTTATAAAAGCTCTTTAGAAGAAAGCAGTGGTGGTTGCTGGCATTTGTGCCATTACAGGTTTGCTGGGGCAGGTGGCAAGGTCAAATGCAAAATGTCTCCTTAACTTTTATCTCTCGGCCTTGCATGCAACGAATAATGTCAGCGAGATGAAACATAGCGACAACTCTGGATAAGTAGTAACAACGTGACAGGATTAAAAAAAATAAAATAAATAAATCTGTAAAAATACAAAGTCTGATTGGGAAGGCAACTTCAACTTTAGTACGTGGTACAATGAATTTTGAAAATTTGGACCAAGCGTTCCGAAGTAATTGAGCTTTTTGCTTGACATCAACAACACCTGTCTGGCCGTGGAGCTCAGAATCGGTCTGCCTGCATCTCGACCAAATTCACCAAAATCGTGTTCCACTACCTGCGCCAATATATATTGTGACAATTAGGGGTGCAGCGGTACAGGTAGCCTACGGTACAGTCATTAGCTCGGTTTTTGGGCTACGATTTCGGAACGTGATTTGTGCGTAGAGAACTATTTTTTCCCTCAAAATTCTCTTTATTTTGCTTGTCAGCAAAAATTGCATTGTGCAATGACAGTTTTAACACTATAAAGTAGTCTAAAATATGTATACAAAAATAATTAAAGGCCCGGTCTGCCGTTTTCACTCAGGAAAAGGCACTTTTTAAATACAGGAGTTAAACAGACAAACTTCTTCTCAATTTACAGCTCTGGGCTTCTCTTAATGTCTAGTGTCTAGTGGTGATTTTGTACTAACCCCCCCCCCCCCCAACCCTGTATTTTGCCATTTTGTGTTTGTTTTGTAAACAGTCGAATGTTTCTGTGGTAAGACAGTGTTTATACCCCTCCAGCCAATCACAGAGCGTGTCACAAACGGGGCCAGGTGAATTTGTCTGTTGCGTGAGTGACTGTGACGTCACTCCCGTGGAAACTTGACAGCACGCACAGATTTTTTCTTTTTTTTTTAACTCACTCATTCACACATGTAAGCTTCTGTGAGTGAGTGAGTGGGTGAGTGAGTGAGTGAAAAAATTATAATTCTTCTAGTTTATTATTGTTTGTTATATACATATCTCCAGGTAAAGTTGAAGGAGGTCAGATCACAATTAGGCTTGGCAAAAAGATGACAGGTAATCTTGGACCTGAGTGCAACTTGCGTCGTCTTGGGTCAGATTCCAAATATCTGTGCTATGCTGGAGTAATTTGACCTTTCCCCTCAGATGGTATTAATGAACGTCAACGAAGAGTAGATTGGACATTTTACCTTCAAGCGTTGGTGCAGCTCCACTCTGAGCTTCAGCCAGAATCTCTGCATCTATTGAAAGCCCGGGGTCACCTGCACAAATAGAGACAATAGTTACAGCTACTGTTTTATAAAACAAATATTTTCTGTGTCAGTTCTTTCGTTATTTGTTTGCCTTTACATGTGTCTTTTATAATTTTGATGAAAAGACTGTCTGAATATAGTGGCTATGCTTACTTGTACAGCAATAACATGATTACAGTGGAACCTCAAGTTAACTGATCTGGATTTAACGGATTTCGGATAGGTTACAGAAAATAATGTGCATTCCCCTCAAAACACCCCTTTGTACAGGAGTTGTCAAAGTCTGTTAGTTAACTCTCAGATTTGACCACTGTTAATTACTGGCATTGTACAATCAACATACATAAGCCGTTTCTCAATATGAAGAATGTGAACGAATGTGTACTTGCGAATTTTCCTCTGACTCGGACCCAAAATGCATATTGGGATATTTTAGTACATTTAGGGGCGTACTCACTAAAGGTTTGCGTCGCCTTTGCACCGCGCTAACCGGGAAAAATGGAGCAATCTGCGAGCGCCTAATTCACTAAAAACACGCAGATAAGGAAACTAAGTGCTCTGCCGAACAGATTGCGTCACGGTGCGCCGGTGTTATTTGAGCGTATGTAAATTAGGTAATTTGCATACATTTGACGCAAAATATGCCCACCCCAATGCAAATGAGACTCATTGATATGCAGCATCTAATTCACTAACGCCAGCGCAAATAGCCACACCTCGTTTGCGTGACGCAAATAACGTTTTTGGAAAGCATGTATTAACTGCTGCAATCTCGATCATGACAGCATTGCGTGCCATTTGTAGCACAACATCAACGGCAGATCACGCAGAGAGGAGAGAGAGAGAGAGAGAGAGGGGGAAATATTTCCGTGTTAGTTTAGGACACATAACGTAACCCGGGCTGATCGGCAATGTTGGGGAGGCATTTTCCGATCATTTTTTACGTGCCAGATGCATACTGTGTTCCCACGCCAACTTCTGACAATATACTGTATTTAAAAAAAACGATTGCACCAATAATTAATACTTTATGAATGAATGACGTCGTTGTCGTCCTCTCTGCTCTGTACAGTTTAATGGCGCTCTAAACGCTTACTCTCGGTCCAACCTCGCTTTCTGATAATGTCATCTTTCTCGCAACTGTTACTATAGCAACCATGTTCTTGGCGCAAATCCATTGCCATGTGTGGTAAATCAGGTGCAAATTTGCTCCAAGCTGTCAGTTTTGTGGGCGTGTTTGCGCTGGTATATCATTAGAGCAATATACTTAGTGAATAGGTGGGTAACTGGGCGCAGACTGCGGGTGCAGTTGTGGTGCAATATTTCGCGCTATTACCTGACGCAGTGCATTCTTAGTGAATATGCCCCTTAGTATCCTTCCTATGCATCCTTGGTTTAAGACAACAGAAAGAAACAGCTGAGTTGTCTGTGCGTTTTTGATTTATGCATACTTTAAATTGGAACAGTACTTGTGCCGTGATTGATGACCTTTAACGAGATTACAAGGACATAAGAATGGGCAAGAATACAAATTGAGAAACAGCCAGACATTGGTACATAAACAGATTTCCCAAGCAAATAAGCTCGAATAGGCTAACACACATGCGAATGGCCATGTTGGTAGGGGTGAGGTTCCCATCCAAGGCAATGCATGGACAGATGTAGCAGTCATGTGAGGAGGGGCAACAGTCCCATCAAGACAAGCAATGGAAAGCATTAGCTGTTTCTCAATTAGTGTTCTTGTTAGTTTTTACGTTCTTTGTGAACTTGGGAAATGTCATTCGTCGCGGCCATAGCTATTCCAATTTTAAGAACTTACTGAGTAGACTTTTTTTTTTTTTTTTTTACTTTTTTTCCCCCCTTGTATCAGCATGGTTCAGTTTTGTGTGCTCAGTGTGACATGGATGTTGATTTTTGAATTAATAAAGAAACAAAAAAAATAGTCACTTCCTCTTGATTTTGGGGCACCTCCTGTTGATTTGGGAGAAATTTCGGCTCATTTCCTGTTCAATTTCTGGCACTTTCTGTTGATTTTGGGACACTTCAGGGTCACTTCAATTTGACTTTAGGGCACTTATGGGTCACTTCCTGCTCAATTTGGTTCACTTCATATTGATTTTGGGACATTTCTGGGTCACTTCATGTTCAATTTAGGGCACCTCCTGATAATTTTGGGGACTTCCAGGTCACTTCCTGTTCAATTTGAGGCACTTCCTACTGATTTTGGGGCACTTCCTGGTGAGAATCCGAAGTGCAACTAATCATTGGGGGTGGCATGGATCAGTGAAAGACTGGTCGCCTCGCAAACCTGAGGGCGTGGGTTCGATCCCAGGCCATCCTGACCATGTTGAAGTATTGTGTGTCACTAACCTTGTTGTTTCAGCCTATTTAAAGTATTCTATGCCATACCGACAGACAAATTATCTTAGCATTTTTAAAGTTCACTGTTTTCATTGTCTGCCCGAAGCCAGCTGGGATAGGCTCCAGCACCCCCGTGACGCTAGTAAGGAAAAGTGGTTAAGAAAATGGATGGATGATGTTTTCATTGTAAAATAAAAACGATTTGCGCAAAAACTCACAAGCATCAATGTTGACTCATCGTCAGAATATCTTTGGCGCATATTAGCAAAGTAAAACATTTGAGTGTCAAAACCAAAAATGACACCTAAATCGGAGCAGTAAATGGTGAATCCACAACCACAGTTAATGTAGAAACAGAAGGGGACAGCCTTTTTTGTCACTGTGTTGCAGATAGACCAGAAGTGGGTACAGCTCCAAGTTTGTGTTTCAAGAATAACATACGATAAAAATGATGGATGGATGGATGGATGGAAGGATGGATGGATGGATGAAAATCTATACTGAACAATACTAAAATGTGCAGTACACACACAGGACAGGAGCGCTCAAGGTGGAAAGCAGTCTCCAAGTGCCCACTTCACAGATCTCGTATTTCCTTAGCCACCTTTACATCATCCGCCCGTTCAAGTCTGCTTGCAATTCCTCATAAACATACTTCACTTCAACTTCCTGAATGCACTCCAGCAAACGAGAGAAGCCACTTCAATTGGCTGCCAGCGCCCATAATGGCTCAAACCACTGGTTTCCAACTATGCAAGCTATGCATGTTCAAATGTATCCCACACAGGGTGCCAGTGCGGGGAACGAATATAGAGCCCTATATTTTAGCTGTACTTCGCTGATGATGAGTTGATACCAGACAATTTTGATTTCAATACAATGCTGGTTTCTTTTTGGGCAATGTTTTTCAATAGCAATAGAGTACAGAAAGCCACATTCCAAAAACAGTGAGTTTCTGAAGGTTCCAAGTGCAGCAAAGCAGTACTTGCTCAGAGTGCATTACTTAACGCACCCTTAGTATTGATACTTTATGAGCATAGCCAATACGCAAAATTCGTGAGATATCGATACCACGGAATCGATAAACCCATCACAACTGGTGACCAATCCAGAATGTAACTTGCCTCTTGCCCAAAGTTAACTTGGATGGGCTCCAGCTCACCCAGGACCCTCAACAGAATAAGTAGTACAATCTAAAAAAAATGAAATGTTGGGTCAACTTAAAAAAAGGAGGTAACAATTTGTATCTTCTTGAGTTATTCCCACTTAGCCATTGCATAAAATAAACAAAACTTTTTTAGTTAGGCAAAGTCTATTAACCTGGCAATGTCCAGATTGATAATTGTGATTCACTCAAGAGAGTTCTCCACAATATCAATCTCTGACTGCTCCACGGTTATTTGTTCGGGAAAGGCAGGGCATTGATTATTTCGAGCTGACTGGACACAAACACATTTGTTTGGACCAATCACAGGAATGGATGAAAATGTCGTCTTCGGGCTTGATTTAGGAGGGAAAAAAGCACAAACATCTTCACCGGCTAAAATGCACAGAGTGCCTCTCGTGTTCAACATTCAACAAGTAAAGAACAGAACTTATTACGGTGTCAATTCGTCCATGTAATGATAGGTTTGTTTGCCCCAGCGTTGGCGCTGGCTTCCTGGTTTCGTTACAGCTGCATATCACACCCACACGCAATGTCGCTCTGTGATTAGTCCGAACAACCAGTGGTTCGGATCGGTGGAAATCAACGGGCTCGGTACAAGATGTATTTTCTGGAGTTTGTAAACTCACAAATACCGTGTGCATCGTGGAGAGCAAGGTTAAAATTGTATTGCTTTAGTACAAACACCATGATTTGTTTTGTGTTCTACATGCTCAACTTGAACCAACATAATCTTAATTATGCAAAAACTATTCCATTTAGTCACAGTAACATGCTCTTTCACTTTAATTCTACTCAAATCAACTCCTCATTCATCTACTAATGACATAGAATCAGGAATTGGAGAATCAGTACCAGTACATGGCTCAAATACACTTCATCACAACCACAACAGGCGGGAAGCGAGTCCACAATCTCTGCGTTGGAAAACAAGCACTCTACCACTGAGCCATGGCCCATGCCACCTCATGCTAACTTAACTCTGCACATCAGGATAAATTACACATTGAAATAATGATCAAATTATTAGAACATCATGCCAGGAATGACTGCCACATTCAACAACAAAAAAAACTGTGGCCTTCATAAAATTAACACATAAACTTGACAACTGCGTTAAAAAGACTTAACACTACTGGTCAGACTGATTCAAAGTCACAAACATATTGTGGCAGCTTGTAGACCAGCACCTTCTATAGTAGAGGTTACCAATTCCGGTCCTTGAGACCACCTATCGAGCATGCTTTCACTCATATGCAAATTCGGATGTGTGAACCCCCACTCCTAATGGGTGGGCTGGTTTCACGCTCGTTCCTGGTTGGCTGCTGTCATCGGCTTCCTCGAGCGCCAGTTTTGAATGTTGTGTTTACAAAGAGCAAAAGAAAAATGTTGGACTGTTCAAAATCAATTTATTATTGAGTTAAGACTGCTTTCTTTGTTTTAATTTAGAACAACATTAAAATAAATTAGCAATTGATTACAATATATTTATGGAACAAACTCAGTTTTTATGCATATGAATCCCTTGATTTTAAGCTTTATTTATTAAGCCCACAAATCTTTTTTTTTTTACAGTGGGAACATTGATGAATGGAGGGATCATTTGCTTCCTATGCTTGACAGTTTTATCATTGGGATTCTCAACCACCACGGCATGGACCGGTACCCAGCCGCAAGGCATTTGGGCACCGGTTCACAAAAAGTCTGAATGGGGAAAAAACGTGTTCTTCTGTTTTATGAGACTGGGCTCAAGGAACTTGGTGCTTGCCAGACTGCCCACCACAGGCTCCATAGACGGCAGGGTCTCTTTCCCGCATGCTCTCCTTGGCAGCAGAGGTGAACCACAGGCAAACCCGCAGGCTGAACTGCTTGAACACTTACGCTAAGCTGGACGGTCGGACCCGCCGATCGATTGAGTTTGAAAGAAGTTTTGTTCTAAAAATCAGGTTTATCTGCCTGTGCCTTTGTCAAAACCATTGTCTCTGGCACGTGATGCAAGGAAAAAGTATGTGCACAAGTTTGCAAAAATAAGTGAATAGCAAATGATGGTGTAATGTTAAGTTGTCTATTTAATCATTTGTTTTGATTGTTTTTGTGCCGGCCAGTGAAAAAAAATGTCACATGATGCTGGTCACAAAAAAAGGGTTTATGGCCACTGATTTATCATGCAAACTAACAAATAATTCATGAGAAATAAACATGACAGCTTCTTTGTGATACAAATGCTTGAGTGAAAGTGTCTTCTCCCAGATGTCCTCCAGCTCAACTGTACTGTATACAATGAACCTCACAGAATGAGATTGTTTTGGACAGACATGCGTTTCTCTAAACCTGACGGCAGGTGTCAAAACAGTCAGCAACTGTGATTGATTACTTGTATCCGAACTTTTGGAAAACAGTGATTAGCCCTCACGGATCTTTCTTCCAGGGCTACATATGAGCTCTGCTGTTGCATTCCAACAGCCTGCTGCCTCTGCCATGAAAGGGCCCTTTGAGAGCTGAGAGGCCAAGACATGAGTCCATCTATTGGGGTTTTTAGAGGGCCTTCTGGCACACTTCAACACTTTCCTTCTGCAGTTTAAACTGTTTGTGTGTGTGCATACCTCATGCTGCCACTATAACCTCAAAACATTTGTTTCTGTTCTACATCCTTAACCCAGCTACAGTTTGTCAACTCGTGTGTGTGCATGTGTGTTTAAATCAGGAATTGAACTACGATAAAACAGACTATTTATATCTGCTCCCCCTCTATATCTTTCGGACATAACCATAATTTTTTCAAATATCTGACATTCCAATAATTATCACAGTCGGCTGTGAATCGCTCTAGCAAGAGTTGGACATTGCGGCTTGAAGAAGCCAACAGATATAGGCCAACGTCTCACTGTCATTGCCCATGTGAGTGTTGAGGTCCCCCAGCCGAACGAGACAGTCCCTAGATGCAGGGGTCTCCAAGTTTGGTCCTCAAGAGCTCCCATCCAGCCTGTTTTCCATGTCTCCATCCTTCAGCGCAGCTGAATCTAATGATCAGCTAATCAGCAAGCTTTGCAGAAGCCTGATAACAATCCCGATTATGAATCAGGTGTGTTAGTGGAGAGAAACATGGAAAACAGGCTGGATAGGGGCTCTTGAGGACCAAACTTGGAGACCCCTGCCCTAGGGGGACCGCTCTCCAGCACATCTCCCAAGGACTTCAAAAAAGGTGGGTACTCTGAACTGCTGTCAGTACCTGTACCCCCACCCGAAGGTGGAGGGAGGCTACCCTCCCATCCAGCGGTGTGAACCCCAACGTACAGGCGCTAAGATGAGGGGCTATAAGTCCTCTGGCACACCATCTAAAGCCAACAGCCTCAAACCTGGGTGTCAAGATGGAGAGTGACTTTAAACTGGACCGGCAAATTGCTGCTGTTGTCAAATCCAGCTTTTTTCATCTTAGGCAGCTGGCTAAGGTAAAAACAAAATCTATCTCAGCAGCACTTAGAAATGGTAATCCATGTTTTTGTTACATCTCGACTGGATTACTGTAATGCACTTTATTTTGGAATCAGCCAGTCCTCCCTCCAGCGTCTCCAGCTTGTCCAAAATGCTGCTGCTCGTCTCCTTATTGGTGCCCTTTAGAGGGAACACATAACCCCTATCTTGGCCTCTTTTCACTGGTTCCCCGTGAAATTTAGAATCCACTTTAAGATTCTTCTATTTGTTTTCAAATCTCTCAATGGTCTTGCCCCACCTTATCTCGCTGAGCTCTTGCACCCCTACAACCTACACACCTGCCCAGTGCCTCAGGTCAGCAGACCAGACTCAATTGGAGGTACCGAGGGCTAAGCAGAAGCTTATGGGCCTTTTCCATCGTGCCCGCACGGCCGGGTACCACACCATACCACACCTCACGCAATCACACCAGACAGCAACCACCGGCTTTCCATTACAACTGGCACATGGCGAGAAGGGGGCAGCAACATTCGAACCGTCCACGCCAAGCTTGCACTCCTGCATTGCGTGCAGATCTGAGATAACATTTCCCGAGTGGCAAGTCGCGCCAACATTGAACCATATTTACAATTTAATATAGACCACCATGAATTAAATATTGCGATTCACGACCGGCTCACGAAGACAGCTATTTCTGCCGCTGGAGCTCTCATTCAAGTGAATAGGAACACACGGCAGCCTCGCAATGTTTTTTTTTAAACCACAAACATTATAAATCCATCCACAAGTACCGTTTAAATTGTAAATACAGTCTTCCCTCGCTATAACGCGGTTCACTTTTCGCGGTCTCGCGGATTTTTTTTTTAAGTGCAATTTTGCATATTTTTTTACAGTAATATACCCATTTTATAAAATTTATTAAGGTTTGAACATTGTCAAAGTTTGAACAAGAGAGAAATGTGAGAACATGTAAATGCCTCAATGAGAAAAGTGTATAAATTGTGCGGTCGGGGATTTTAGAGCCTTAAAACATTTATAAGTGTTGTAAAACATAAAGCTAACTACTTCGCGGATTTCATTTATTGCGGGTATTTTTTGGAACCTAACCCCGGCAGAAAACGAGGGAACACTGTATAGCTAAGCCTTGTTGTAAACGTTATTATATTTATTGTATATCATTTATTTTTCACGACCGGCTCGCAAAGCTATTTGTGAATGAAGAGCTGCAAGTAAATAGGAACACACGACCAGCCTCGCGATGTTTTTTAAAACCACAAACATTACAACTCCATCCACAAGTACCTTTTAAATTATAAATATAGTTGAGCGTTGTTGTAAAACATCATTATATTTATTGTATATACTGTATTTTTATGACTTTGGCGAAGACCGGCGGGCGCTTCTGCCCCTCTTGCTTAAAACAAGGGAATGGGCGTGTGCCACGGCGTTGCTTGCGGCGGCAGCGGCGTTGCTGTCGGGCAATCAGGCGACAGGTGACGTCACGACCCCGCTAGTCCCTCGACGACCGGCGCTGCAGAACCGCTGTCGAAAGGGTTCTAACAGCGGTTACAACGGAACGGCTCGGCCCGGTGTGGAACCGGTACGGTGGAAAAGTGCCTTTAGAGGAGATCGAGCCTTTGCTGTTGCCGGTCCCTCCCTTTGGAACGACCTTCCACTTAATATTAGGCAACCCCACTCTTTATCCTCTTTTTAAACACATCTGTATTCTTTGGCTTTTGGCGCACCATGAGACTTGTTCTTGGTGTTTTGTAGTGTGTATGAGTTTGATGTTTAGTCTACTTATTTATGCATTTATTTATCTCTTTATTCACTCCCCTACTTCTTATTAATTTACAGATGTAAAATGTATTTACTTGTAAAAAAAACAAAAAAACAACAACTTGTATTCGCACTTCAAAAATGTTTGCTTTGTTCTTGTTTTGTTACCTTATTCTTTACTGCACAGCCGATATTTTTGTTTATGTACAGCACTTTGTATACAGCAATACCTGTTCTTACAGCGCTTTATAAATAAAGTTGAGTTGAGGTGAGTGTGGAAGAGAGTCCAACCCCTCTCAAGAAGATTGATACTAGGCTGTGTGTGGAGGCGACGCCAGCCGCAACTTCTCTGCTTCACACACCAGTTCATGTCCCAAAAGATAGACTCTGTAGCCATGGATATGACCATTGAAGTTTACGCCTTTGGCTGCCACTCAGCTCACTTCGCACCTGACCCTTATTGCCCCTTCCACAGGTGGTGAAAGGGGAAAGAGACTCATGTAGTCCTTGTTATTGTCCGGCCACCAGACGCTCGCTTTCAAGCTCCACCTCCAAGCCTGACTCCAGAGGGAATTGTCCATCCATTTATAGTAATCATCACGAGGTTTGTGAGCCACTCTCTTTCTGGTCCCTCACCTCGGACCTGTTTGCCATAGGTGACCCTGCCAGGAGCATAAAGCCCCAGACAACATAGTTCCTAGGATCATTGAGACACACAAACCCCTTTACCACAGTCATGTGATGGCTCACGGAGGGGGGAGAACCCCTCCACACCACTACATTGCGCGAACTACAAGTGGTAGTGCCGGACATGGAAAATTTTGAGGAAATACTAAATTATTAGTCCAACACAGTTAAGATTGGGATGGAAAAGTCTGTATATTGTGGTTGTATGAGTTATTTGTGTTCCAAGAAATGATTTCTACTTTCCAAGTACCTCCTGTGTGAAAGACGTCTCTGTGTCTGTGTGCAATTATGAGCCCCACCATAAAACCTAAGGGCCAGTGTATCTAATGACCTCAAGGTGAAAAGAATCTCAACTGCCCTGAGGCCACATACCTTGCATACACTTTAAACTGGCCCTCCATTTTTTTTCCGTTTAGTTAGGCGGCCCAATAACAATGATTGGAAAAATGGTCCAAGGTACGCTCGTTGATGTCATTTTGGGTCAATGTTTTTTCCAGATGATTTTGCAGAAAATTTCTAGACGTGTATGTCACTAACTTAGACCTTTGTCCAATGGTTACTAATGGAATATAGAACATATTAATAAAATCTTATCTGTATATCATCTTATGCATATTAGATCATATTCACAATTTGCTATTGTATGTTAAAAAAAAAATGCTAATGACATGCTCATGGGGGAGGAATGTGGCCTTTAAAAATCAGTGAGATATCTTTTTCCCAAGATAAATTTCACCATGGTTTTCAGTCATAGTGTAAAGTCTATTTTCTAAAATACATTCAACTGGAATTGTGGAATTTGTTAAAGACTATGCAATGATAACAAAGATTCTTATCTTAATTCAATATAATCATGGTGGTAAGTTGCTTTTCAAAGTGTTTGCCGAAAAACAATTCAAATGTATGCCAAAAGAAGTTTGTCACATAACAATACTTTAAAAAAAAAAAAAAAAAAAAACTTTTTTTTAATGACTATTTTGATTTAAAAAAAATGAAGCCGATAACGTACACATTTGAAACAAGAGTAAGAACACCGCGTTCCAAGGCTGCCTTTAAGTTGGATTTAGAGAAACATAACTGGTCTGAGGTTTATTCAAATAATGATCCTAATACAGCATATAGTGAATTTCAGTCAACAATTATCTCTTTATATAATAAACACTGTCCATTAATTAAAATTACAAGAAAGTATAAAGGTCCAAATAAGGCATGGATGTCGAAGGGGATAGAGAATGCATGTAAAAAGAAAAATAATTTGTACAAAAGATTTAGTAAATTGAAAACTGTGGAAGCTGAAACAAAGTATAAGACTTATAAAAATAAACTATTAAATATACAAATAAGTAAGAAAAATTATTATCATTCATTATTAGAGCAGAATAAAAGCAATACACAAGAAATATGGAAAATACTAAATCATGTAATTAAAAACTGTTCAACAAAAATAAATTATCCACAATATTTTATAAAAGATAAAAATATTGTAATTGATGAAATTTCTAATATAGCCAATAATTTTAATGAGTATTTAGTTAATGTTGGCAGTAACTTGGCAAACGAAATTCCAGAACCAAGAAATAAATATGAAATAGGTAAGTACATTGAAAATAATTCTTCCACTATGTTCCTTAATGCTGTTAATGATATAGAAGTATTAAATGTTGTAAAAACATTAAAAAATAAAAAGTCCACTGACTGTTCTAATATTGATATGATACTAGTAAAAAGTATTATAGAATATATTGTGCAACCTTTCACATATATATGCAATTTGTCATTTAAAACTGGTATATTTCCATCAAAAATGAAAATAGCAAAAGTTATTCCTATTTACAAAAGCGGAGATAGGCACATATTCAATAACTACAGACCAATATCATTGTTGCCACAGTTCTCAAAAATTCTAGAAAAATTGTTTTGATACCGACTTGACAAATTTATTGAGAAACATAAGCTCTTAAGTGAAAATCAATATGGGTTTAGAGAAAAACGGACCACCTCAATGGCAGTCATGGAACTCGTGGAAGCAATATCAAATAACATAGATAATAAAAAATTTACTGTTGGGATTTTTATGGATTTAAAAAAAGCTTTTGATACAATGGATCATTCTATATCAATGAATAAATTAGAGCGGTATGGTATAAGCAGTGTTGCCACAGTTACCTTGAAAAAGTAACTTAGTTACTTTACTGATTACTTGGTTTTAAAAGTAACTAAATTGCGTTACTGATTACTTGATTTTAAAAGTAGCTAAGTTAGATTAAAAGTTACTTTTTTAGTTACTTTCAGCAGCTGCCGATAACACCATCTCAACATAAAAATAATGCGGTAGAAACGGAGTTCCAAATACTTTATTAAAAGTGCATTTTTAACATGAAAATAAAGGTTTTTTTAATGAAAAACAAAATAGGCAGTCTCTCTTGACTTCTTGTAACGTAAATACTTTTTCTAAAACAAAAAATAAAAATCTATCCAGGTTGAAAGTGAAAATCCCCTTAATTCCTCTATTGTTTGTTCCGCTATTCCAGTGTGTACACTTGAGTCGACTCGTGCATGCTGAAAACTAGGGGTGGGAATCTCTGAAATGAGGCCGATTCGATATGTATCTCGATACACAGGTTGCGATTTGATTGAAAAACGATTATCTTTCAGAACAGAACGGTTCGATACGGTTCGATTAAGTTTGGGAACGATAAAATTTTCGATTCGATGCGATTCATTTCAATATTCAAAACTTATAGTGACAATTGTTGCTTGTAAACATTAAAGGGACACTTTATTTATTCATCCATTTTTAGCAGCAAAAAGTTGCTACGTTTTCAATAATTAATTTGGTAACGTGATTATTTTTTTATGTACATTTAACTCATTCACTGCCTTTGACAAGTATACTTGTCAATTGTATTTTTTAGAGCGGTGCTAAATGGGGGCGAATCTGAGCATGCTCCACTGTAAATATCAAACTTGGAAACAACTTTACTGATGCCCAACCACCGGTAGATGACATCATTGCCCCATTTTATAGGAAATAAACACAGTTTCAGAGTCCATGGGAGAAATGGCTGTATTTTGGCAAACCTACATTTTTCTGCTGTCAATTATAAAAGAACGGGACGGGACAAAAAGTAGGGAGTCTATTCTGTTATTTGGTAGATTCGGTTTATATATAATTATTGAATGTAATATCACGTGAGTATTGGAAATGTAAAAATTTTCTATAATGACTGGCAGTGAATGAGTAACTTTTAAACCGATGTTAAAATGAATCTAACGCCGGCATGTTTGTTACACGTGACTAAATAACCCGGATGTTTACGTCACTAGTGTGTAAACACTACACGATGGAAGCACTATGAAACGCAGCCGTGCATCAAGCGTCAAACCCGGAAGGATTAAACCTTATCGCTTCGAGCCAACACGACAAAATAACCCTACCGAAGGAAAGTCTGCCTTGGATGTGAAAGTTGTGGCGCCAGATGGTCTTTTCGGGCACAAAATAAACTTTAACGAACGAGTGAATCAGGCGGTGGGTGAGTGGTGCTCGTGCGGGAGCTGCACAGGAACGAACAATCCGCTAATGAATGTGTGCTGTCTGGAAATGAAAGAACTCGAGGATCGGTTCCTTGCGGACAATCTCAACTGCATCCTGGAACATCAGACATTCAACATGGCAATACTAAATAGACATTCTCAGGATAGCTTTGGTTGCAATGAAAGATGTGAAGAAGAAAAGTCTGGAGGAGCCAATATCCAACAGGTAAAGTGACACACAGCACGAACAATGCAACGTGTGGAACTGACGAACTATTTCAGGAAACAGAAAAAATAGTAAAATTATATGTATCGTCGTTACAGCGCCCAACCTCCCCTAGCTGTTTTTTTTTCTTTTCTTTTTTTGCGTAGCGTCCCGATGATGTAAACGAAAGCTTGCAAGAAGGTTGTGTATTAACCGTGTTTATGTATAGACAGAATGAAGTAAGGAAATGCGAGACACCGTTACCTAGGCTGGTTATCAATGGTTTGGATCCGAACGAAATTAATAGAAATGCAAATGAAACTGGAATGCACCACAGGAAGAACAGCGGGACAGAACACAAATGTAGTACGTCGCACATGCCGATGATAATGACACTAATCCACATTCTATACATTTTTTGTTAAAATAAGATTATGAACATGGTCAATTTGTGAAGTATAAACAACTTACGAGCTAATAAAACATAACGTCCGTGCCTGCTTGTCCTTGCCGGGAGGTCGACAGCACTTAGCAAGCCATTGTCTACGCAAATAGCCTTTTTTTTTGGGATAACATACCAGTGTGCACCTCGCGGGTTTTTCCTTGACGACACCTTGCAAAATTTTGCAATACAGTAAGGCATAAGTGACGTTTGTGTCTTCCTCGTCGTTCTGTCTGCGTGAACTACTGTTCGCCAAGCGAGTATACACACTTGTGACGTCACCACTTGGGGGCGTTCCAACACGGAAGTACTTCTATGTTGAAAAAAGTTAAATAAATCAATATTGGGGTGTATTCTTCAGCTCTTATGCATGTTTCGTAGCTAAACTAACTATTTACTGCCAATCAAGCCATACATGTAAAATTAAAGGTGCCTTCCTTTAATCTTAAAACACCACAAATTTTTACAGTATCTACAAATGTGTTAAAAAAAGAACAACAACAAATATGTCTTCTATATTTTGAATCAATTATTTAAATATACCGCAAAAAAGGGCTGGGCGATATGACTGAAAAATGTATCAGTTTAAATATTTATTAGTTGTTATTGACAGTTATAATTATTATTATTTTTTTCTCTTCAAAATAAGGATCAGGAAAACAAAAGGTTGATAATTTAATGTTAAATATAAATATTTAACCTTTAGACAGACACCAACACAACTAAACAGAATATGTGCACATTGTGAAGTATTTCAGAAACATAAATTTAAGACATGAAATAAACCTACCGTCCAGCCAAAAGAAATATGAAGCCACCTTATGGAACAATAAATATATCAAACACATTTTAACCACTTAATATATGCAAAAATATTTCCAAAAGTTCATTTCCCTTTTTAATCAACAATTTTTGTTTTTAACAATTTTTGTTTTTCTTTTGCCATCACATTCATTTTTGGTTAATGTATGACATCTTTTTTGTTTTTTTAATCTGAGACACGATGATGACCACAGAATCACTCCTGTTTATATTTAGTTTTTTGGGCTGTCGTTCATTTTGAGTTTGATGACGTAATTGCGGGCACGTCTCAGTTCCCTGCGGCTCATGCTAGTTACGTACATTGACAGGGAGCCACAAACTGAGAAATGAGATACTTGCAGTGTGCTTTTAGCGTAGCTGGTGTGTTGGCTGTGGGACATACCTGTGTCGTTTGAATCCATGCATTGGATCGTCACGGGAGTTATTCTTTTTGGCTCGCGCGCAGTACCAACGCCGGCATGGGACATACAAGTGCACCGAGAGGACTCGATAGCCATGGGAAATACCGAGATGTACGGCACCGGCTTCTGCTAACTGTCTCCAGTTGCATGTTGTCACTCGTGCGCGCGCGCGCCGTGTCGCGAGCACGGCGTTGAGGGTAGGCTCCCCCCCAAAAAAGGTGCGTAACGTCTTTGCATTATGTTTACAACATCCGGGGAATGAAGCGTCTCTGAGCGCTACTTTGCTAGCTCTCTGTAAACACGGAAGTAGCTTGAATAGTGATGCTACTGAAATGTAAATAAAACAAGTAGAGCATGGCGCAGAGCTCTTGCTGTTGTTATGAAAACCATAAAGCCTCACTCGCAATCGATTCACAGCCACGCGATATCCGGTCCACAGCTTTACAAGCAATGTATCTAAGGATTCCCGGCGGATTTTGTATCGGTTGACAAGTCTGCTACCGATGCGGTCGTTTAGCTCCCAAACGATGGTTCGGTCGAATCGTTTTTTTGTTCCACCCCTACTGAAAACGTGACTTGTCTGACGTCACTCCCCCTGGCGAGAGGGCGGAGACGACCTCATCCCATAATGCTTCACGGACCAGTTGAGGATGGAAATAAAAATTTTTTTTTTACCACTTTTATGGTCCATAATGTACACTTTTTTGTTGCGTTGTGTGCCTGTTGGTTAATAAAACTAGTAGTAAAAGTATCATCACTTTTGTTTTGAATGTGCAAACCATTCACGACCAGACCATGGCTGAATTCAGTGTGGAAGATCAATGACTTCCGCCTCATCTTCGTAGTTAGTGGCAGTTGTTTGTGACTGTTACAACAGTGAGATATTTTGCCTTCTTCATGAAAATGTGGAGTAACGCATTGAATCTCTGGACAGTAACTTTAATCAGACTACTTTGTAGAATAAAGTAACGCGTTAGACTACTAGTTACTTTGGAAAGCAAATTTTTTTGAGTAACGCGTTAACGCGTTACCGGCAACACTGGGTATAAGAGGTTTAGCATATAAATGGATGAAAAGTTATTTGGATGATAGATATCAGTATTTGAAGTTTAATAATATACAATCAAAATACTTGAAGATTACTTATGGTGTCCCCCAAGGGTCTGTGTTAGGCCCTAAATTATTTATATTGTATATAAATGATATCTGTAGTGTCTCAAAAATATTGAAAAGTGTCGTGCTGATGATACAACTGTCTACTGTTCAGGAGACAACCTGAAGCAGCTTCTGACCACTGTGGAGTATAAATTGAATACATTAAAGAATTGGTTTGATATGAACAAATTATCATTAAATTTAAATAAAACCAATAGTTTTTGGCACTAGACAAATTACTAACCAAGTTAAAATTATGGTGAATTCAATTGAAATAGAAAGGGTGTATGAAAATTAGAGATAGACCGATAATCGGCCGGGCCGATAATCGGGGCCGATATTTGACATATTGGTACATATCGGTATCGGCCTGTTTTATTAATCTGACGGCCGATATAAGTGATCCATTTAAAACTCCGTCTTTTCGCTTCGAATGTGTCTCACATTGGCACGCTTTGAGTTGCATTTTAATGGATGAAAAATTTTAAAATAAATTTGATTTGATTTGTTTTTATTTTGATTGACTCTTGCAATGCTTATTTTGAGCGATAAAAAACTAAAATGCTTTATTTTCATTTTGAAACATCATCACAATCGTCACATTTAGAATTGCACTTAAAAATCCTGACAAAGTAATTCAAATTAAATACTCCAAAGTAGAGATAGACCGATAATCGGCCGGGCCGATAATCGGGGCCGATATTTGACATATTGGTACATATCGGTATCGGCCTGTTTTATTAATCTGACGGCAGATATAAGCGATCCATTTAAAACTCCGTCTTTTCGCTTCGAATGCAGCCCAGAGCGTCTCTGTCTGTTATGGAGTCCAACTCCAGCAACGTAACGCCCATAGCAGCATTTGATTGGTTAGCCGTGCAAGAGCCAGAACCAATCAGTAGTGTATGCCGTGTATCACAGTAGCCGGTCACACACGCACCCACGGACACAACGCGAGACACATGCTTCGAAGGTAAGTTAAAAGAGAAGAGACTCCGCCGAACTTTTCACCATGATAAGCTAAACACATTGAATTATGTTGTGTATTAAATGCACTATATGAATGGAGCTGCATTGCCTTGCATTGAATCCCCCCTAGCTAACAGTGGTGTGTTCAGCTTAGCATGTATGCTAACACCCGGTAGCTAATTCGCTACTTGAACTACTCGGGGAGGGAATCACCCACATTTTCACTTAATTAAGTAAACAATGTTTGTTAGAAAGGTTCCAAATATTAACAGTTGTCATTATTATATTGTCTTCTAGTTCCATGTTAAGAGTAGAGTAACGTCATTATTTTTACCTCTCGTGACGCACACATTGCATTCTGGGTCACGTCCACTACTTGTTGCATAGCGGTTATTATGCAGTTAGATGCCACAGTGACACTAAATAGCGTTTAGTTACTTCATATTGTGTTTATTTGTCGCACTGGTTTGCCATTGTGTGCCTAACCCCGGGTTTTCACCGGATGCGGTTGCGGTGCGGTTGCGGTGCGGTCCGGCGACGCAAGCAATTAGATTCCATTCATTCGAATGGTGCAGTTTACACCGCTTGCGGGTGCGTTGCGTGTCGACTGCGTCTCAGCTGCGGCGTGCCGCAGGCCTTCCGCAAGGATAGACCTATTTTCTATTTTTGCCGGACGCCGCAGCGGTTGGCCTCCGGCAAATGGCAAGCTAGCACAAAACACATCGAGCGGGACAGGAAGACCGACGCAGTTTCAAAATAAATTTCCGGTTACCTTTCAGAATAAAACACTCGCCAGCTCCTATTTCGCAAGCTTTTCAGCAAAACGTGACGTGGGCGTCGCCGGGCCATGTGCTCATTCACGGTTTAGACACCAGCAAACATGGACGAGGAAAGGTTTATATTGGAGGTGGAAAACCACAAAATAATATATGACACGGAACATCCTTTTTATAAGGACAACCAAAAAAAGGATGCTGCATGGAATCTCATAGCAGAAGAATAAGAAAAGGTTAAATCAAAAGAAGTCCACCTCTCTTTCTGCTTCTCTGTTGAGCACAGACTTTCTGTATGTTTTTCGTAGTGAAATGCCACATGATCGCGCGCGCGCGGTCCCGCGAGACACGTTGGGAAGTGGGCGGCGACGGAGCTGCCGGAAGACGCACCGCACCGCAACCGCACCGCAACCGCATCCGGTGAAAACCCGGGGTTAAGCTTCGACGTCGATTTGATTGACAGCTCGTTGTGCACCTCGTTAAAGTCCGCTCAGTAACAAATTAAGTGTCTCAAACACCGTTTAACTACACGAACGTGTTCTCTTTCGTATGTTAGACATTATCCTCTCAATGGATGCCACTAATATGTAACATCTACGGCCGTAGTCGGCTGCAATTAATGTTCAGTGATGTAATTTCGTTACGTGCATCATACTTTGAATAATGAGCTCATGTTTGGTGTGTTGTATAACTTTCTCGTGTGTTAGTAATGTGGACAGCTAAGATAGTGCTTGTTAATGTGAATTAGCAATGTTGCAGCCCAGTTATTATTTAGACAAGTAAATCTGTGCCATTAAGTGATACAGTACAGTACAGTAGTGAGAGAATAGTGTGCCCATATACACACACGTGTGTAAAACACATTAAACAGCAGAAACTGGCAGCGGTCCACCGCAACAATGTCTGTTTAACCAAGTTATTCTTACTATTATTATAACCAAGTTATTTTACTCTACCTTTTTCTGCGTTGATTGGGGCATCCTAAGTGGCAGTAAACTACATGATGAAGTGTGTTGTATCCTGAAGCTGTCTTTTGACAGTTCTCTTGTAGAGAGGAGTAGCATGATATTGCTGTTCTCGATTTAAGATCCTAAGCTTATCAATACTGTCTATATGGTAACAATAACAATAATCATAATAAGGTCTGCAAGAACTGTATGGTGTTCAGGGATGAATAGTTTTTCTCATGGATTTTTATTTATTTTTTGGCTGTAGTAAGTAATGCCACAGCTGATGCACATTTTGAATGACAGGGTTCCTCCTATTACTTCAAAATATAAAAATATAACATTTATAGAATAAAACTACAAGTATCCCAAATGCTATAAAAGGTAATGTCACGTTGGCCCCCACATTTAACTCCCCCCCGCCACCAACGTCTTATTGCAGATGGAAGGATGTAAAATGAAAAGTGCAGTGCGAGATCCATTGTAAAGAACGGTTAGGGTTTGCATTATTCAAAAATTTGGTGCCAACATTTTAACTTTTACTGCAAATGAATATCGGCTTCAAATATCGGTTATCTGCCTCCTTGAATACCGATAATCGGTATCGGTATCGGCCCTGAAAAAAGCATATCGGTCTATCTCTAATGAAAATAAATTCCTTGGAGTAGTTATTGATGATAAATTATGTTGGAAGCCACATATAGAAAATATTAAAAGGAAAATGTCAAAAATTATCGGGATACTCTATAAAACTAAGACTAAAACTATGTCCTGAACATGAATTATTACCATATTTGACCTATTGTGTGGAAATCTGGGGAAATGCATATAAAACAAACACTAACTCTGTTTTCAAATTGCAAAAAAGAGCCATAAGGATTATTAATCGATCAAAATATACAGAATCAACACAACCATTATTTATCAAATTAAATACAATGCAATTTTATGACTTGGTTGAGTTTAAAATAGCACAAATAATATACAAAGTATATAATAATCTACTCTGCCATAGTACTCAGACGTTGTTTGAAATTAGACACAGTCCTTATGATATAAGGGGTACAAGTGTGTAGAAACCCCCCAAAACAAGAACAAATGTTAAGCAAAGGTGTGTTTCTGTAAAAGGTGTTAATTTGTGGAATAATTTGGGAATTGACTTGAAAAGATGTGACTCACTTGTTGAGTTTAAAAAATTGTTTAAAAGCAAAGTTAAAAAAAAATGACTTAAGTCAAATAAGAGCATGAAAATTGTATATAATGAGTATGAGTATATGATTTATAAATGTATTATGGTATATGTCTAGGAATTTCATGTACATATGCTGCTGGATAATGCACGCATTATTTTATTTTTAAAAAATATTAACTTTGTATTGTATTAATAATGAAATAAGTTTAAATGTATAATGTATGAGGGGTATGACTAGATAAGTTTTTAACTTCTTCCTACTCCCTTTTGAACATGTAAACAATGATGAGTTTGTTTTTTATTTTTTATTTTCTTCTTTTGTTTTTTAACTTTTGTTTCTCTGCTGTTTGTTTTTATATTTATATGTTCAATAAATCAATCAATCAATCAATCAATATAGTTATATATACGTGATACAATGATTTTTGTGGGGAACCTATTCTCGCCTTTTCATGAATTTCTCTAATATGGCAAGAAAGTCAGACAATGATTTCATTTTTATAGCAAAATATTGTATTTTCAACAGTATGCAGGATATTTAGTCTGTTGTAGCATCTGTTTTATTAAGACAACAAACGGTTACTATCGGCCGTATATAACAGCTCTAAAAAACAATGGAAGCAATGGAAGGTTTAAGTTCTGCCTACACACTCTGAGTCGCTCCGCTACCAGCCCCTGGCCAAGGTTATTCTAGTTTAGATAAACTAACAAAATAACTAAAACTAAAATTGAAAAATCATTTTTGGTAACAAAATAAAATAAAAACGAGACTTTTTTTTTTTTTTACGTTTATAAAACTAACCATAATCATAGTAAAAATTTCCTTTGTTTTTCTCTTTGTCAAATAGTATCAAACATGCTTAGGGAGCAGTGGCAGTGTGCGGGGTTCTGCCACAAGATTTCACAAGAAGCCGAGTCTCGGCCATTGGTTTTGTGGCAATCCAAAATTGGAATCACTTTTGCAGTCCGAACAGGTGTGCTGGGAACCAATAGCTCAGTGAGTCTGGATTGTGTTGTCCCCTGCCTGATACCCCGCTACCCCCACTTCCACATGTGCAAGTCATTGTTTGTTGGGTAATCATGTATCTGTTTTCTGAGTCAAACAATATCCATACTAGGGGTGTTAAAAAAAATCGATTCGGCGATATATCGCGATACTACATCGCACGATTCTCGAATCGATTAAAAAAAAAATCGATTTTTTTTTTTTTTTTTTTTTTTTTTAAGAGCTCAGAATTGTTCATTCGGTAGTCTTACCGATTCAACGTCTTATCATCATTGCCTTTTTTTTGTGTGTGTGTGTGTGAATCGATTTTTAAACTTCCATTTTTAATGGTAAAATATTCAACAAAACGTCTGACTTCGGGTTAGGATTCACACCTTGAGCATGGAAGAATGTTATATGAACGGAACATTAAGCCTTAATATTTTATTTTAATGCTGTTCAAACATGAAACAGATTTCAACCTCTATAAGACTGAAATTTAGTATTTTCTAAATTTGAATGAAAAAAATCGCAATAATCGACTTATAAATTCGTATCGGGATTAATCGGTATCGAATCGAATCGTGACCTGTGAATCGTGATACGAATCGAATCGTCAGGTACTAGGCAATTCACACCCCTAATCCATACTGTGCTTCTCCCTCACAGGAGTATATTCTGTGGATGTTGTTTCCCTCCTCTTCCCTATATTTTCTTTTTCTTTTTTGATCTGAGAAATTGGGGCATCATTTTTGGCAACCTGTCAGGCCTCCCATTCTGTCACCCTCTTGTCATGTTTCGGTTTTGGGGGGTTGGGTTTTGGTTTAGTTTGGGGTGTTTATGTTGTCTGTTGTCAACTCAAGACTGTCCACATCCTGATCAGGTCGTCTCCACATCAACTCAAGACTGTCTACGTCCTGCCCAGGTCGTCTCCGCGTCTACTTAAGTCGTCTCCACGTCCTGCCCAAGTCGTCCCTGCGTCAACTCAAGACTGTCCACGTCCTGCCCAGTTCTTTATTCAGTCAATAAAGTTATTCTCATTCCTGCCTTTCTCCCTGCCTGGTTTCTCCGCCTTTGGGTCCATCCACCACATCCTCGCTCCACACAACGTGACACCTCTATTGGTAATTAGGGCCCGAGCAGCGGCGGCACCGGCGGCGGTGCCGCTGCGAGGCCCTATTGTTTTTGTAGGAATTCTTCTTCTTCTTATTTTTCTTCTCCGCAAACAATCGCATTTTAGAGACACTAAACGTGAACGAAAACTCACCAAACTTTACCCACACATCAGGCCTGGCGAAAAATTTTATATTTTAAAGTCGCCATACATGATAACAGAAAAATGGCTCCTTAGCGCCCCCTACATAGGTTAAACGGATCCCTGTCCCGCTACGATTGTCCTACGGCTACGAAAATTGTGTGGCACCTGTTGCACATCCAGGTGAACAAAAACCTCTTTGACATGTGTACCCTAAAATATACAGGAAGTGAGGTATGAGTATTTAAATGTCAAATTTTGGCCCATTTTTGCACATTTACAGGGGTCATACTTTTGCCCGCTTCTCCTACACGGTTAACCCGATTGACTTCAAACTTGGGCTGTACCATCTCAACACCTGGGACAACATCATGGTAAAAAATCTAAAGTTTTTGACATACTATATGACGGTGGCAGGGCATCAAATTTACAGTTTCAAAATTCTTACTTAACGAAGCTTTGCCGGTGGTACGTTTAATCGAGAGCTACGAAAATTGGTACACATATGTATCAGACTATGATCTACAAAAAAGCCTGTTGGTGCCATATGCTAAACCTAACAGAAAGTCCGCCAGAGGCGAGGCATCAAATTATGTGTTTCAAAATTCTTACTGAATGAAGCATTCCCGGCTGTACATTTCACCTAGAGTTACCAAAATTTGAAGACATATGTAACAGCCCTCAAGGTACAAAAAAAATCTTTTTGAACCATATGCTAAACCGAACAGGAAGTCCGCCATTTTGATTTACTTTGGAACGTGTTGCCATTTTTTGGCCATTTCATAGGGGTCTTATTTTAACGAACTCCTCCTACAGAGTTTATCCGATCATCTTCAAACTTGGTGTGATTCATCTTACGCTGTTGAAGATGAAAAGTTATTGAAAGCTTTTTATTTCGTCGCACGCGGTTGCCGTGGAAAATTTGGAGACACATGTAACAGCCCACGATGTACAAAAAAGTCTCTTGGTGCCATGTGCTAAACCCAACAGGAAGTCCCCCAGGGGCCGGGCATCACATTTTGAGCTAAAAAAAACTCCTCTTTAACAAAGCATTCCCGGTTGTACGTTTCACCTAGCGCTATGATAATTTGCAGGCATACATAAGAGCCCACGATGTACAAAAAAGTCTCTTGGAACCATGTGCTAAACCAAACAGGAAGTCCGCCATTTTGATTTATGATGGGATTTGTAGCCATTTTTTGTGGCCTTTTTCAGGGGTCATATTTTAACGAACCCCTCCTACAAAATTTATCCGACTGTCTTCAAACTTGGTGCGTTTCATCTTAAGATGTTGAAGATGCAAAGTAATCGAAAGTTTTTTATTTTGTCACACGCTGTTGCCATAGCAATGCATTGTTTTCCAAGTGCTGCTTTTTTTTATTTATTTATACATGTGTGAAAACTCATGAAACTTTGCAAACACATCAGACTTGTCATGAACATGAATTTTTAGAGATTTATTGTGCAATTTGCAATAAATAGAGCCCTCTAGACATTTTTATGAAGCATTTCCGACTGTATGATTATGCTAGACCTACAAAAAAGTATTATGTAGCCATTTGCCAAACCAAAGAGGAAGTCCGCTATTTTGATTTTATTTTGGGAATTATACATCATTTTTGGCCTTTTTCATTAAACTTTGCACAGACAAGGCATGGAAAAAACTAACATTTTAAATGGTCCTTGTTCCATGTAACAGTACCCCAACGTGCCAGTACCCTGCCGTGCAAGTAACCCAACGTTGTGCTCAATAGCGCCCTCTAGGGGTGTTAAAAAAAATAATCGATTCGGCGATATATCGCGATACTACATCGCGCGATTCTCGAATCGATTCAATAAAAAAAAATATATATATATTTTTTTTAAGAGCTCAGAATTGTCTTATCATCATTGCCTTTTTTTTTGTGTGTGTGTGTGAATCGATTTTAAACTTCCATTTTTAATGGAAAAATATTCAACAAAACGTCTGACTTCGGGTTAGGATTCACACCTTGAGCATGGAAAAATGTTATATGAACGGAACATTAAGCCTTAATATTTTATTTTAATGCTGTTCAAACATGAAACAGATGACAACCTCTATAAGACTGAAATTTCAGATAAATAAATAATACATTTTCATATAAATCTTACACTCTACAAGCTTACTGATTAGTATTTTCTAAATTTGAATGAAAAAAGAATCGCAACAATCGACTTATAAATTCGTATCGGGATTAATCGGTATCGAGTCGAATCGTGACCTGTGAATCGTGATACGAATCGAATCGTCAGGTACTAGGCAATTCATACCCCTAGCGCCCGCTATGCATTTTTATGGTGCATTTCCAATTGTATGATTCAAGCGATACACAACTAAAGCCCAATTTATGCCTCCACGTCTGCTCTCGCGTTGATGATCGCCGTAGGTCACATGATCGACGCGAGCCATGAATTTTAAGTGCCGCGTCGCTCGTGGCCGGCTGCCGGGCACACGTCGCCAATCCTTGAACGCCGTAGATGGCGGGGCGTAGCTCGTTTCTGATTGGTCCGTTCGATGGCGTTTTTTCTTTTTTTCTCTCTCTCTCCCCGCCCCCCGCCCAGATAGTTTCCGTGAAGGCAACTGGCGGCGCAAATCGACTTCCTGCTCGGAGACCACGGCTGTGCATGTGGATATGTGCCTGGGACGAGAGGCGGAAAACAACAATAACAAAAATAAAAAAATAAAAAACTGTGTTCGCTAAGCGCACGGCTGTTGTGTTTTGGCGAGTTTACGGCCGACACCGGTGCAAATTGGCAATAATTAATTGCCACGGTGATGAACTTACTCTCCCCCCGGCTTTGTTTCGTGTTTCTGAATTAAATTGAACTTCCTGAATCCGTCATAAAATGCAGAGGAATCGCCACTCTGTGGCGGCCCAGCCATAGCGACAGCGGGACTTGGTGTGAAACTCCAGCAGACACCGATGTGTATTGTGATGTGTATTGCGCACAAGTCGGAAGGCAAACGCACGAGCGGAGCTCCAACGTGACGCCTCCACGCGAGCCTCTCGCAGAAGCATACTGAGGCCTTAAAGATGACTTGACCTAGATTTGTGAAAACTGGGAGGCATACCTATTAGCTTCGCATTTTTGAGACACTAAACGTGAACGTAAACTCACCAAATTTTACACACACATCAGGCCTGGCGAAAAATTTGATATTTTAAAGTCCCCCAGGGGCCGGGCATCACATTTTGAGCTAAAAAACTCCTCTTTAACAAAGCATACCCGGCTGTACGTTTCACCTAGAGTTACCAAAATTTGTAGAGGTATATAACAGCCCTCGAGGTACAAAAAACTCTTTTTGAACCATATGCTAAACCTAACAGGACGTCCGCCATTTTGATTTACTTTGGAATGTGTTGCCATTTTTTTTTGGCCATTTCATAGGGGTCATATTTTAACAAACTCCTCCTACAGAGTTTATCCGATCATCTTCAAACTTGGTGTGATTCATCTTAAGATGTTGAAAATGAAAAGTTATTGAAAGCTTTTTATTTCGTCGCACGCTGTTGCCGTGGCATGCACAGTTTGCAAAGGAAAAAATTCCTTCTTAATGAAGCATTCCCAGTTGTACGAAGCAGCTAGAGCTACGAAAATTTGGAGACAAATGTAACAGCCCACGATGTACAAAAAAGTCTCTTGGTGCCATGTGCTAAACCCAACAGGAAGTCTCGTAGGGGCATCACATTTTGAGCTAAAAAACTCCTCTTTAACGAAGCATTCCCGGTTGTACGTTTCACCTAGCGCTATGATAATTTAGAGGCATACATAAGAGCCCACGATGTACAAAAAAGTCTCTTGGAACCATCTGCTAAACCAAACAGGAAGTCCGCCATTTTGATTTACGTTGGGATTTGTAGCCATTTTTTGTGGCCTTTTTTAGGGGTCATATTTTAACGAACTCCTCTTACAAAATTTATCCGACTGTCTTTAAACTTGGTGTGCTTCATCTTAAGATGTTTAAGATGCAAAGTTATCGAAAGTTATTTATTTTGTCGCACGCCGTTGTCATGGCGATGCATTGTTTGCCAAGTAAAATGCTGCTTTTTTTTTTAGT